>NC_056744.1:255673679-255903679 GCF_019279795.1 Protopterus annectens | reverse complement strand
CACTCCTGCTGTGTGGGCTAGACACACACACACACATACACACACACACACACACACACACACACACACACACACACACACACACACACACACACACACACACTCACACACACACACACACACACACACACACACACACACACACACACACACACACACACACACACACACACACACACACACACACACACACACACACACACACACACACACAGAGCTGAGTGCAGTGAGAACAGAACCCCTACCTATCTAGGTACACATGCTACAAAGCTCAGTACTTTACACAAGTGCTAAACACAACGCTTCACCTCACTCGGGCACCAAAGCCAGGATAATCACTGATAGCACTGCTGTTGTTATAATTGTATTTAAACAAATACTGGAAACTTTTCACAATAACGTTTTATTCCACTTTGAAGTGTGCAAATAATCATACACTTTTCATCAGGGCTCCTGCCCCAACTTCTTCAGAAACAACAACCCTTTTAAAATATACCTTTATATAGTCCATCTGAGCATCATTATCCAATACAGTTAATTAATTAATAAATTTAATCTAATTTAATACACTTAACTTAAACATAAATACTAAAAATCTATATGTAATAAACATAAATATAAATATAAATATAATCAATGTTTTAAATCAATATTAATTCGTCAGGTTAAAACACAAGATTAAAAACATCTTTAAGCCATATTATATTGTGTTATATTACTTTAAGACACTATAAAACAAATGCGTGGACCTTTCCTACCAACGTATTTCACTCACTGAATAATAATAAATGTATGTGTGCAAGTAAACATAAACCATTCTAGCCTAAAATTAAATATCTTGCATTTAATAACTGCTTTAATGAATGTTGAAGCATAATGAAATATAAAAATATGTAATAATAAACTATATGTGTACATACACACCCTCTGCCAACCAAATCATTTTAACCTACTTCAAAGGTACTTCTACAGACACTTTTATTTAATCAATGTTAATTTTACTGTCTTTAGGTTATTATACTGTACTTCTATACTCATACATTAGATGATGAATATATTAAGACCAATTTAATGGTACTTAATAGATATCATATATATAAAATCAATACATGTTAAAATCAATAAATATTAATAGATATTAATAAATAACAATAAATAGTAAATAATAATACAAAAACATCATTACTTAAACTTAATATTTAATATATAATAAATTAAATTTGATTAAATTATTTTAGCTTTAGTATGCAATATACAGTTACCTTAATGATTTTGGTGTATAGTATAACAATGTGTGTAATATAATAAAATAAAATAAAATAAAAGGGTTTCACCTTTCTAAGTTTTTTAGTCTAAGTACACATTTGATGGAACACATCTCATTTAGACCTGGAAATCTGACAGCATTGGTTCTAAGTTGCCAAAACAGTTCTATTTTTTCTAAAAATAAACTTTCATTTCCTCCTCTACCATCTGAGTTAACTTGATCTATAACTCTAAATTTAAAGCTGTGAGTCGGAAACATGTCAATATGTCTCGCCAAGGTGTTCTCCATTTTCTTAACATTAATGTTGTAAATATCTTCTTTAATCCTGTCGACCAATTTCCTATCAGTCTTTCCTATGTAGAACGCCTGGCATGACTGGCATTTTGCTAAGTAAACAACTTGTTTACTGTTGCAATTGTACTTTAATGTTGATCTGTATTCTCTTTCATTTATTACAAATTTACTTCCTTCTTCTATGTACTTGCAACAGTTACACATAGAACATTTCGACATGCCTCTTTTAGTTGTTTGCAACACATTTTTCCTTTGTAGGATTTCTTTTAAATTCATCCCACGTTTGAACACCATCTTGGGTTTACTTGGCAATAATTCACTAAAAAAGTTGTCATTCATCAAGTATTCCCAATTCTTTACAACTATGTTCAATATTAATTTCGAATCCAAGTTATACATGCAAATAAAGTTACACCCAAATGAGTCATCCACTTTTTCTTTTATAGTGGTATCTACAGTCATCACACTATTTTCTTGCCTCATTGCTGTTCCTAACTTCAAGATAGGGACATATAAACCTTCCATTCTTTTAAATGTCACTTCCATGAATATCTCTTTTAGAAAATCAAGAGGGTAGCCCCTTAATGTGAAAAATTTGAGAATTAGTTCACATTCATCATTAAATTCTTCTTCTAATGATGTCATACGGGCTGCTCTTACTAGTTGACCTTTTACTACTGATTTTTTCTGATGTTTCGGGTGGCAACTAGTAAAATGAAGGTACATATTTGAATGTGTTTCTTTCCTATATATTTTAGATAAATAAGATTTACTTTCATAATCTTTTCTCAAGGAAACATCCAAGTACTCTATTTTATTGATGTCATACTGAAACGTGAAACTTAAAAAACTAGTGGTGTTGTTAAACCCTTTTAAACGATCTTCCATCTGTTGTTCTGTCCCTTGAAATAATATAAAAATGTCATCCAGGAAACGCGTATAATATAACATTTTTTCTTTAATTTCATTATTGTTTAAGACATAAGTCCTCTCCCAATAAGCCATAACTAGATTTGGTATGGCTCCACCACATGGTGAGCCCATCGCTACACCAATTTTTTGATGATAGATGTCATTATTAAACATCACGTAGTTGTAAGATAACACAGTGTCTATTAGTTCTTTCACTAAACCTATCTCATTTGCTGGTGCTCCTAACATATATAACATTTCAGCTACCCATTCGATTGCTATTTGGTGTGGGATACTTGAATATAAATCTTTCACATCTACTGTTACAAAAACTGATTGAGGAAAAAATTCTAACTCACTAATAGATTTCAAAAATGCCCATGAATCTTTTGAAATTTGTTTTTCATTTGATATATATTTTTTCAACATGTTGTCCAATAATTTTGCACAATTATATGTGGAACTTTTTCTCCCATCAACTAAAGGTCTCATCGGTGGATTCCTGAGTCCTTTATGAATCTTTGGTATCCCAAATAAATAGGGTGTTCTTGGGAACGACTGCTGTAAATATAAATAAATGTCCCTGTCTATTCTTGCTTCAATATATAATTCCTCTATAAAAGCTGTTATTCTCCTGTATGCCCCATTCATTGCATTAATTGAGGCCTTACTATAAGTTTCACTCTCCGGGATGGCACACATTTTAGTATTATAGTCTTCTATGGACATAATCACCAAGCCACCACCCTTATCAGGTTTCATGATACGGATGGGTGCGTGTTTTAAATAATCTAGGAGCTCTTTTTCTTCCTTACTAATGTTGAATTTATAATTCTTTTTGTAAATATTAGATTTTTCTAGATTCCTCAAGTCTAATTCTGTAGCATTTTCAAATAAGGCTACCAGTGGCTGTAATGGGGGGTTATATACACTGCATACATACAAGTCAGATTTCTCCTTTGTATTGTTACCCATAAGTGCTGTAAGATTAATTTTCCTACAGAATAATTTCAAATCTAATAGTGTCCCAGCTAAATCAATGGGGCGTGAAGGAACAAAGGTATAACCTCTAGATAATAATTCAACAATTTCAGGACAAATGGTAATATTAGAGTAATTATATATTTTAAAGTCACCACTGAAATTTGTTAAAATTTCATGACAATTAAATTTGTTGGATAACGAGTCCAGTGCATTCACCATTTCTTCCTCTTGTTCCTCACCACTCGATTCCGTTTCGATTGTTGAAAATTCCCATTCTGAAAATTTTGTTGCTGGTGACTTTGCATGTCACTTTCACCAATGTCCTGATTTCTCATATTTTTTGTTGTTGTTTGGTTAAGCCTTTCACTTCTTCTTAACCCATTGTTAGTACTTCATTCTCCTTCATTTGGTGACATAATATCATCAGATGAATTCTGATAATTACTTTCCACATTGTCACCCTGTCTCTCACCTGCACAAGTGCCACAGCACAAGTATAACTTTATAGGACTGCAGGTCAACTTATAGTGGATGACATCAGCTGGGCATGTTGTATAAAAGATGTTAGAAGGCCAGAATGAAATGGATGTGTAGGCATGTGCAAGTTTCTAGCCACTGTTAATCCATGGGATTGGAGCAGTAACTGAAGGAGTCATACTTCTGCTGTGTGGGCTACAAACACACACACACACACACACACACACACACACACACACACACACACACACACACACACACACACACACACACACACACTTGACTGACTGCAGTGAAAAAAGAACCCCTACCTATCTAAGGTGCACAAACTACAGAACTCATGCTGATTCCTTCCCTAGCCTTACAGGTAAGGCTTTTTAGGCTTATGGGTCAATAGTTTTAGTAATGCATGTTAAATTGATTTGCATTACATATCACACAACATTTGATATTAATTTTTGTAGTGTCAGTGATATATTTGTGAAAAAAAGTATTGAGACCCCAGGGTTGCAGTGCTTGGGAGGAGGCAACACATGGCTGTATTTTAAATATGTGACATATTGTTAGATAGGCCCTTCAGTTTGTTATCTTTCCACGTGTAATTTTATGTCATAGACAGAAAATGGACATTAAACATCAGTAATACATAATAATATTTACTTTCCAATAGTAAAGCTAGCAGAGGGTTTGTGTGATGGTTGACAAGTGCACATGCAATATGCACATTTTCAAAACTTTCTATGTTTGCACATAGTTAAGCAGTGCACAGAAGTGAGCTGCACTGCTAAAGTCTGAGAGTTAGTACTGAGTCTATAAAACACACCTACTGCTTAACTATGTGACAGCAGATAAAAATGCATTGGTACATTTCCTTTTTAGGCTGAATGATACTGGGATCAAATCCAGGTGTATCTAATACGTTTAAAGACATTTAAATAAAAAGTGACAAAGAAATGGCATGAATTCTTTATAGTATATGAGTTGCTATTTGTTGGCATAGCTCAACAGGAATAAGCATCATTGAGCAAATGTAACTGCAGCATTGTACAACTGCAAACAGTCACTTTGGATGGCCAGATGGTGTGAAACTCTGCACAAACATAGAAGCCAAAAAGTGAAGGGATACTCTGCTGTTTCTGCTACCTATGTGTGTTGTGTGTGAGATTCTGTTTTTTCAAGATTATAGGTGTTGAAATGGAGTAGAAAGCAAAGTGGTGAAATGGAGAGTAATCGAGGAAGATCAATGGGAAAGCAATACAGGAATGTGCAGGAGGGAGGAAGGAAATAACCATAGCTCTGCATTTCTTCAACAGTAAAAACTGATCATATTTGCAAAATATTAGATGAACTTGGACTGTCACTTTCAGAGAGAAGGATGACAACAAAGTAATCATGTTGTATAGCCAATTGGACAGAATCAACTGTGTCAAGAAGACATGTGTGCAAAATGGAGAGGGATGTATGGGACAATTATATATTCTGTGGGACTACTGATCATTTTTTTTTAATTTAGTGAGAGCAGTACTGGGTAAGGGGTGTATGTTAGTACATATTTATAGCAATAACCCACGCCTGGGTGTGGGTAATGCTGGATTTACCCATGGTTGGCGTGGTTTGGTCCCGAGGAAGCCGGTACCAAACAAAGCCAACCGTGGTAATACAGCATTACCACACCAGAAGTGGGTTATTGCTATTATACCATGACATTATTTAAGAAAAGAAACTATTACTTTTCTTAAATAATGGTATAGTATAATGCCTGTTTACTGCCCTTCCGCAGATGTCTGGCATCCGCGGCAGTTCTGATGTACTGCGTGCCTGCGCAGTACATCAGAGCTGTGGGCAAAAGCAACAGAGAAAGCAAGATCTCCATTGCTTTCTTTTTACTGTTTTTGCTATGGTAAATGGGTTTAACATAGCGAGTCAGTAAAAAAAGCAATGGAGATCTTGCTTTCTCCGTTGCTTTTTTTTAAAACCTGTCTCGCTATGTTAAATGGGTTTAGCATAGCGAGACAGCTTTAAAATAAGCAACGGAGATCTCCGTTGCTTATTTTAAAGCTGTCTCGCTATGTTAAACCCATTTAACATAGCGAGACAGTGTTTTTAAAATAGAGTTATACTAACGGAAAAAAGTCCGGGCGACCGGACCTTTTTCCATTAGTATAACTCGATTTTCAATGTGCATGCTGGCCAATCAACGTGCACGTTTTGGGGGGTCATGGTATAATAAATATTTATACATAGTTCTGGATTGGCAGTCTCACTCCAATGAACCTTCAGAACACAGTAAGGATGCCTTATCTCTCTATGTCACACAAATATTTCTCCAGCAAGGAACTGAAATCATTTTGCATATGCATATCTGTCTTACCTCTCTGTTGTTGTTGGGCATTCTTATCCTATCTCTCCAGTAATCTGAGATATGCACTCTGTAAGCCATTCTATATTTATTTATTTTTTACTTATTTATTTATTTGACATTTGTTGACCAAGATAGTGTGACTGAGCTTGCACCCTTTTTCAGCAGACCCGGGGAGAAAAGCTCCACAATACAAATTATACAAATACAATACAATTCACAGTAAAAATTTTGATAAGTACAAAAATACAGTGTACGTATGAGGATATTAAATAGCAATAATATAACATCCAATTGCCAACAAATAAAGGAGAGGTTGGATGTTAATGAACAGAACCTGTGAATTATGTGCTGCTTACTTACATTTCCAACCCTCCAATTACATGTAACACTTTGTAAGTCTAACCTGATACATCCACTGGATGAAGGGCACTCTGCATTGCTGTTGTATTTTCCTTCTCTTTCTGCCAGTAATTATTCATAGTTGCAGTCCATTAAAAGCAATCAATGAGAGAATGCTGCACTATGTTTACTTCTGATACACAGAGCCAAGTATTTAGGATTCAGCAATTCTAATGAGTTCACAGCTCATTTGCATCTTCACTGTGCTGACATCTCTGAATCTACACTATAAAAAAGAAACCATGTAGTTAGGGAAACTGAAGGTGATGAGAGCCATGTAGAGCCGCTTATTGAATCCAAAACAGCTCACTACCATGTGCACTGTGTGACATACACATGGTATAAACAGACCATGTAAGCTTTATTGAATCTGGCTGTGTATCTTTTTCTGTTTACAGATACTGAAGAGTGGACCAAGAATATAGCCTTGTGCACAGAGTGTATACAGAGGCTTGAGGAGAGATGGATGGAGACAATTATGTGTTATTACTTTCCACCTTTATAGCTCTAGAAATAGTATTTACATAGGTTCATAGGTAGGTACTAAGCTATCAGCCCAAGGGCTTAAGTAAGCTTAGCCAACAAGGTTCCATGGCTTACACCACTCAAGAAAGTTAATTTCCTGTGCCCTTGTCAAGCAGAGCCACAGGAAGTGATCCCTGGGTTGTATTTCCTATTTCCCATTTCCCATCCATTCATCAAGATTTTTCTTGAAGAATGCTAATGAGGAACTTTGCTTGCCATAGATGGGAAGCTTGTTCCAGAGTATAGGAAGTCTCTGGGACAGGAATCTATCACTCCAGCATGTCCTGTTTATTGCGGTGACAGTGTTTAGGTCCCTAGATGGTGTAGCTCGGAGGGATTGAGATTTCTTTAGGTGCAACATGTCCAACAGCTCTGGGTTTAACATAGCTTTATATGTTAGGCAGAGATCTCCTGGGAGTAGGAGATATGCTACAGAGTAAAGCTGAAGTTTTTTGAGACAGTCAGTGTAGGGCATCTGTTTGAGGCCAGTAATCCTCTTTGTGAGTTACTTCTGTGGCCTTTCCAGCTGGTGCAGATGTCTTGTGAGGTACATTCCAAAAGGAGCGTTGTACTCTATAATGGGTCTAATGAGTGCTGAGTAGAGGGAAGCAATGACCTCTTTTTTCCTGGATGAGAACCCTTTTGTAATGAGGTGTGCCACATAGAAGGATTTCCTGACTACTGTGGTGATGTGATTATCAAAGGAGGGACTATTGTCCACCTGGGTCCCAAGGTCTCTTATTACACATTTGGCATTAAGTAGACTGCTGTTTATGTGGTAGTTCATGCGTACAGAGATTTTACCAAAGGGGATGACAGTGCACTTTTTGGCACTGAACTTGAGGCCATGCCTTTGATACCAGGCATCTGTCTCAGTGAGGCACTTCTGTAGGATGTCCACATCATTTAGGGACTCAACTATGGCTCCTAGTTTGCAGTCATTAGCCAGATGCCTTCTGTGTTAGCCTGCACTTCAGAGAAGTAGATACCAAACAGGAGAGGTCCCCCGACTGAACCTCTGGTACTCCACTTGTCACTGGTTTGAAGTCAGATTTGAAGTATGCAACTTTTACAGTGTAGGTTTTGTCAGTGAGCCAGTTGGCAACCCACCTTGTGATGTAGGGATTTATACCTAGTTTAGTGAGTTTAGCTATAATTCCAGAATGGGAGATGGAGTCAAAAGCCTTGGTGAGGTCAAGATAGGCTGTGTGAACCACCTTACCCTTGTCTATGGCTTTGGTGACTTCCTCAAAGAAGTCAACCAGGTTCAGAAGGCATGAGCTGCCTTTCAAAAACCTGAACTGGGTGGGGTCCAGAGGTTGGAGGTTATCAATGTCTTTGTTTATGAGTTCCATGATGATACATTCCATGGCCTTGCAGACCAGTATCATCAGGCTAATAGGGCAATAGTTCCCAGGATTCCGTGTGGCTCCCCCTTTGTGGAGTGGGATGACTGTTGCTAGGCACAATGCCTGATGTGAGACTATGATTGAACATGGTGCTTAGGTATGGAGCCAGTTTGTTCTGAAGTTTATGTAAAACACAGCCTGGGATGTTCTCCAGTCCCATGGATGCTGTATTTTTGGTTTTAGAGAGTGCAACTTTTACCTGCATAGATGTGATTACAAGGACTATTCATTCTTCCTGTGTAGATATGGGCCCTTTGGAGGTGAGAGGGGGGAAGTTAGCACTGAACCTATCTGCCAGGATGTTGGCAATATCAGTTGGTTCTGTAATTTTCATGCCGTTGCACTGTAATTCAGACAAGATCTGGGTGTTGCAATTGAGATTCTTGACATAGCTATAGAATGCCTTGTGGTTGCCCTTAGAATCAGTGGTGATTTTGTTTTAATAGCTAGATTTGGAGGATCTTATAAGGGATCTCAACTTCTTACTGAGGCTGACCAGGGAGCTCCTCCACTCATGGGATTTTACTCTCTTTTGCAACAGTTTCTTCCTTCAATTGTAGACTTTGTTTATGGCAGGGGACCACCATATTAGCTTCCTTTTTTTGGAGGATAGCATCTTGGTTCTGTTTGGGATAGCACAATCCATGCACTTGTGTAAGTACTTATAGAGTGCATCTGTGTAGGATTCAGCAGTCATAATTGTATTGTCCATCTGCATGGGTGTCATGAAGTTCACCACTTATTTCTTAAGAAGCATGAAGTTGGCTTTAGAGAAATTTTTTTACCATGGTTTCCTTAATGGTGGGTAGGGACAGGATGCAGATATCTAGGGTGATTAGCTTATGGTTTGATCTGACCATCGAGGAGTTGACATCAGGTGTGGAACACTGGTCTCTCCTGTTGATAATGACTAGGTCTAGGATATTGTTGCCCCTAGTGGCGGTGTGGATAAGCTGATCCAGGGCATTGGAATTTATGAATTCCAGAAAGCATTGAGCAAAAGAGTTGGTACATGAGTAGTTTTCCCAGTTAATGGAAGGTAGTTGAAATCGCCCATTATTAAAGTGTTTGGTTGAACCCTAATATTTTTCAGTATATCAAGAAAAGAGGAGTGGGAATCCTGTGGCATGGTGGGGGATCTGCAGCAAGCTATAATTTGGATTGCAGTTTTGCCCAGAGTTAGTTGCATTTGGATAACCTCGGATGCATTATGCTGCACAAGTAGCCTGGAGGTGTGGATATCCTTAATGAATATGGACACACCTCTGCCTGGTGATCTGGTCCTGGTTAGATGGCTGAAAAGTGTGGCATGAGTTATAGCCTGGTAATGCAGGGGTGCTCTCTAGAGCCTTGAACCAGGTCTCAGTCATTGCACAAATATTGATGTTCTCCATTTTAAGAAGTTCCTCGAGTGAGTGCATTTCGAGATTTAGACTTCTAGCATTCAGTAGCATTACCCTCTGTTTTTCTTGCCTTTTCCTGTAACAGTGGTGAATTTGTCATTTGAACCTTGCCTAAAAAAGGCACTATAGGGGCGGCAAGACCCTTACCAAGTATCCGGAATCCCAGGAGGGACAGGTGCAGGCCATCTCTGGCAAAGCATCATGGTCTGTCGACCATGTCATCCCAGGCAGAAAGATACTGGATCCACTTAGAATGACACCAGAAGCTTAGCCAATTGTTGAAGTCAATAATTTTGTCCTTGTACTGCGATATCATTCTGGGTGATGGCAGGATGCTACTCAGGGATAGGGTCAAACCTGCCTGGGCTACAAGATCAGAGAGCTCTTCCATGTCTGTTTCCATGTAGTCCAGGGAGGTACATCTCAGGTCATTCACATCAACACAGACAATGACTGAGTCATATTTGTACTTGTTGTGGAGTGACCTGAGTGCATCGGTTATGTGGCAGAGCCTGGCACCTAACAGGCAGCTGACAGTAATCTTCTCCTTGTTTAGCCTGGTGAGTGGGACATCAGTGTGCCTGACTATAGAGTCACCTATGGCTAGAGTGTTGGGTACGTTGTTATGCCTTATGGGCTGTGGTTTATTGGCTCACTGAATCTGTGGGCTATGTGTCATTTGGGTTGTGTTGGGGGTGGAGGTTGCTTGCGTTTCTGCTTTGCAGGTCTCTGTTGCTTGAGGAGATTATTATTGAGAGCCTCCGCAAATTGTGTTTCTATGTGTGGATTTTGGTGGCGTAGGTTTATTGGGACTATGTGATGAGTGTGGTGTGGTGTAAATGTTTACCTTCTCTTGACTGTCATGTTCAGCCTTGGTTGGAGAGAGCTTAACCTCCAGTTTGGCTAGATAAGTGCATCTCTCACAGGTTGAGGTGTTGGGTGTTAGGAGAAGAGGGTTGCCTGTGTACATGAGGCAATTACTACATTGCCCCAAGATGCCCAGATTCATCAGAACACAGGAGAGAACACTGAGAGCTGACCCTTGGACATGACTGAATAAAAAACTACTTTCCTCTAGACAACTGAGGAAAGTGAGTATAAGAGCTGTTTTCTCTAAGCAAGCGAGGAAAATAAGCACAAAAACTGATTTCCTCTAGGTAAAGAGCAATGTTGAATGCGGTAGTAATTTGTAGCTTATTTAGTGCTAACAACAAGTTTTGAACAAGTGTTTGAGCATGAATAAGCAAATTCAAGTGCTAAAACTAAAAATTTGTACCTGGATCTTGTGGTAGATAGGTTAACTAGTACTTACCACACCCACTAATAAGCTAGATTGCTTCCCTCCAACACAAAAAGGCTTGGGGGGCTCGGAAGCTTACAAGCAGTCCTTGATACAGCAAATCTGTATCTGGACTAGACTAGTTACAGGAAAGGTGGGAAACAAGTGCAAATGCAGGCTTTTAAACCAGAAGGTTGAAAGAGATTCAAAAGCTACCCAAATGGCCAATAAAGTACAATTTCTGGGCCAGAAACCACTCTTGTGGTAGATAGGCTACTTAGTGCTTACTACTCCCACTGATAAGCTAGAAGGTTTCCCTCCAATACAGAAAGGCTTGGGGGGGTTCCAAAGCTTACAAACAGTCCTGAATACAGCAAATCTGTATCTGGATTAGAGTAGTTGCAGGAAAAGTGAGAAACAAGCACAAACTTGAGCTTTTAAATCAGAAGGTTGAAAGAGATGGAAAAACTGCCCAAATGGCCAATTAACTACAATTTCTGGGCCAGAAACCACTCTTGTGGTAGATAGGCTACCTAGTGCTTACCACTCCCACTGATAAGCTAGAAGGCTTCCCTCCAACACAGAAAGGCTTTGGGGACTCAGAAGCTTACAAACAGTCCTGGTTACAGCAAACATATATCTGGACTAGACTAGTTACAGGAAAGGCAGGAAACAAGCTTAGCATTTTTTTTTGTAAAGTGGAAAGGGAGAAAGGAGAAACAGACGATAATTCAATATTAAGGACATAAGTGGCTTGCCCTTCACAAATGTTCTGTCTGTATTAGTTAGAATGAGCTAGTGACACTAGACTGGAATAGAGGTGGGATAGAGCTGAACAGATGGGACTGGTAGTAGTGTCCGAAGTCAAAATATGATCTCACTCTACTCGGTTGAGTGAGCAAATGAGCTAGACACAGGAGGAGTGTTCAAACACAAATTTACAGGAGGGGTGAGAAAATTATTATTTCAATATTTAAATCTTCAGATTTAGATGTGTAGTCCTATAACATGCAGCCATGCTAATGTTACATCAGACTTCCCAAAATGCATCTGTGAGGCATGTGGAATATATACTGACTTATGCATGTGTAATATGTATTGACTTATTGTGAACAGCATTAAAGTGTGCATAATTTTATGTGGAATATTGTCCTATGTGTTTTAATAGGAGATATTTTCTTACAATGACTTAATAGGATATTTGGTGACACAGCCTAAATAAAACACATCTGTGTTCAACTGGCATATTGAAAGCATATTGATTTTATTCTTATAGCTTCTTTGTTACACTTGACATCAACTCCTTTTTTACAGTCATTCCAAATGACCATGGCCTTGATGCCATATGTGATTTCCTCCATGAAAATAGCGATATCCATTGTAGAGATATTCAAAACATATGTCAATTATTGGAGATAGTATTATTAACGAATGTGTTTCTGTTTGAAAATTAACCATATTTACAAAATTCTTGAGTAGCTATTAGTACTGCCATAGCAAATACATGTGTTAATGTTGTCCTGAGTCAATGGGAGAATTGATCAATTTATAGTAATAGGAACACATTAAATTCAGATGTGCTGATGTATAAGCATTCTGTTGATGACTGTTATTTTGTTTTGGGGAGGAGATGAAAATACTCTTAAAGAATGTATAGAATATCTTGATAGTACAACAGACTTCTTAAAATTTAAAATGTTCCATTCTGATATGCAAATCAATTACTTGGGTATCAAGTTGGATAGAAATACAGGAATTATAGATAGCAGCATTTACAAGAAAGAAACACATACCAATAAGTACATGCATAGGAAGAGTATGCATGCACCTCATGCATTTACAGGAATTATAAAAGGACAACTAACTAGAATTAGTAGGTTGAACACAAATGAAGACAGATGTAGAGAACAAATGAATGAAATTGCCTCAGAATTTGAAGAGAGAGGCTATGATGATACAGTTACACAGCAAATTTTAGATGAGATGATTAATGACAGAAATAGGTCAGCCAGACCATTCTTTAATGAGAATGGGAACCATAGGTTGACTCACCAGAGATACACACAAGGGGATAAAATTAGGTATTTAACCGCATTTAATAGAAGAACTGATGAAGTTAAAATAATAATTTACAAGAATTGGAACATCCTGTGGGCTTTGCTGGTGTTAAAATATATGCTGGGTGACAAACCAATTTTTTCTTATAGAAACTGTAGAAACTTAAAAAGAGGATTATGCTATAAGGATTTTAGATCATCTAATCAGCATAAAATAGTGACTAACAAATGTGGGACATATCCCTGCTATAATTGGTGTTGCTGTAGATATATTTTTACAGATAGTACATGCAAACATCTAAGAACAGGCAAAGAATATATCTTCAAATATGACTCTGCATGTAACACAATGAATATAGTGTATTTATGCACCTACAATAAATGCTCTGCCTTTTATGTTGGAAAATGTAACCGCAGGGTTAAGGATCATATTATACAGCATAAGCCAGGTACATGAAGAAATGTTCAAACAAATGCATTGGCCAAACATAAAGCAGAAACTGGGACTGACCATGCTTTTAGATTTCGGGTCATTGATGTCATATGCAAAAGTATCAGAGAGGGCGATGCTAACAACAGTTTGAAAATTAGTGAATACAACTAGATTTTAAGGTTGCGAGCTGATATGGAACTTGGTATAAACAGTGCTGTTAGCATCAAACCTGTATTAGTTAAGAATCAAACACAACTTTGTGATTTTAACTTGTATATATAAGCTTTTAAAAAAACTTGTACATATTTATAAATTTCTTTGTGAGTAGTTAATTTTGATTTTCTCTGATTGGAGGGCTGTGCCATGTGATTGTATTTCTACTTATTATATAAAATGGAGATTAATGTTTTAACTTGAATTGCACTTAGGAAGGGTATCACCCAAATGCTTTGCATTATGTTTTTTACTTGTTTTAATAAACAGTTTGACGTATCTTGAGTCAGAGTTTTTGCTCTGCTATTGGATATGAAATTATCTCTAACTTTACTTGCCACAGTAGTTAATCCAAATTTTGGACATTTGAGTAATATAATCAACACACAAATGATCTTGCAATATGTAACTGGTTACATGCAGTTACTCCATTTTGTTGTGCTTTACTTTTGTACACAGGACTGTCATTTTATCAGTCCTGCACATGCACTCTAATATTTATATCAATAATGGTGATTGTGCCACTGTTATGTTATGTTTGCATGACAGTATATATGAGTATGTGATATGCAAACCTACCTATGTTGTGTACCTGTCAGTTGCTGTTTAACTGTTGCACATTACATTGTTATTTGTGTCATTTGTACAAAGACATGATTATAGGCATCCACAATGCACTATGCATGTATGTCAGACCTTGGTCATTTGCTTTAGTATACCTAGTGAAACTTACAGTCCATCTTGTGTTGTGGTCACATGCATGCCCACTGTGTCTCCTTAGCTATGGTTGTTCTGCTTTATTTGGTGCATACTTTCTCTTTCTGGCATTTCCTCACTGATGTGGACCTTTCTTGTCCATCTCCATTCCTGCTTATAGCTTTTGCCTTAGTGTGTCACTCATATACGTATGTTTACCTTCCTGTAATGTATCATCATTTTAATGCAAGTGTACTGGTAATATATAACCTTCTGCCTCCATGATCGGTTTCATATGTGTGCAAGCATATATACACAAGGTGGTAGCAGCTGAGTAGATTTCATCAGTATTTATGTTGTATTTGTGTGTTATGCATTACCTAGGCATCAGTATCCTTCCTGCCTATATACAGGCTTGCATTTCTACATTTTCATTAATCATATATTTATCACCATTTATATCATATTCCATGTCATTGCTGTGAGTATGTGTGATGAGCCTTCTTTCTGTTTGGCTTATGTAATGTAATTTTGTGTGTGTGTGTGTGTGTGTGTGTGTGTGTGTGTGTGTGTGTGTGTGTGTGAATGTGTGAAAGACACACAATAGTACAATTGGTATTATTGTTGACTCACAAGAAGAGGTTCTCCTGTTCAGTTATTGACTAGGGATCCTTCTGTGTGGAGTCTGCATGTCCCCCTATGTTCACACAGGTTTTCCCATGGGGTCTTTGTTTTTTCCACATTTCTAAGACATGCAGTAGGTAGAATGGCCACTCTAAACTGTCTGAATGTATTAGTGAGATACTGAATAGCAACTACAGCAAGGCTAGCTATCTGGCAGTGTGAACAATGACTCTAGATGATGCTCATTATTCATCTGTATCTCCAACTCCATCTGCATAAATGGAGAAAAAGGGGGATTATGGATGTGTATGTATATGTATGTATCTATCTGTCTTTATACATAGGTAAATATATACATGTATATATCTAATATATATATATATATATATATATATATATATATATATATATATATATATATATATATATATATGTGTGTGTGTGTGTGTGTGTGTGTGTATGCATATATATATATATATATATATGTGTGTGTGTGTGTGTGTGTGTGTGTGTGTGTGTGTGTGTGTGTGTGTATATACCATTTTCTTTTACAAATAAATAAATGGCAGTTCTTCTCTGGCTTAACTTTAAAATAGGTCTCAGACTTACAAATGAAATGACATAGCTGTCTTTAACTTTGATGAGGCCAAAACTTGACTGAAAGAACAATTACTAGTCTCTGTCAGAGCTAATGGTTTTATCAGTCTTTGCACCTACTTTATAGGCTGACTTGCTTTATTCCTCTTTCCTGTCCTTTTTTTACATCAGCCTCTGTCTCTCTCAGTTTCACTCATCTATAACAAAATGAAAACAAAATGATTAAGTAATGCAAAAGCAGCGCACAGTCTTTTCAGATTATAATGATCCCAAATTTGACTCCAGGTTTATAAAGCAAGCTCAGGCTTCAATGAAAGGCAATCCAGGTTCAAGGCCTATCAAATATTGATAAGAATAACTCAAATGGACTCAAGAACTGCACTTCAGTGACATGTGTGAGAGCTGCTGGCATATCGATTTATACATGATTCCTGAAAAGGAAATGTTCCACTCTTCCGGGGAAATGGCTAAGTTTACCAAATCTTAGGCTTGTATCTGACAGTAGCATTGCCAATATATTCACTTATTCTGCAAAGTGATTATTAAATAATGATAATTTTGTTATATTCAGTATGTGATTATTAAATGTAAGATAAAACATCAAAATGCAGACAATGAAGATAGCTGAGGTCTACAGAGGCAGAAAAGTTTATATGATTGCAGGTAAGTTCAAGCTTTGCTAAAATATAACTAAACATTTAATCTAAACAAATATGATTTGTGTAAGTAATGCCCACATTTACAGGTATTATTAATCATGTGAGATAATTGTTTAGTATTTAGACCATATAGACATGTTCACAGTGCCCAAAGATAATAAAAGTTGTGTTTGTATATTCTAAACAAAACTGATTCCTTCCTTTGTATACTCTTCCCCTTATCCTGGCAGCAGAAAGCATCAGCGGTTGATGACAGAATAAGTGGTTTCTGCCAAGTATTTAATCATATTAATTTCAATAATGTCATAATCACTCTAAAATATATCATAGAATAAACAGGAGTTGCAGGCATGTTTACTGAAAAATCAAAAAAATAATGACAATCATCCAGATTCATTAAAGCCTACATAGTCCGTTTACATCGTATGCACATTATGCTGTAATGTACACATGGTAGTGCACTTTTCTGGATTCAGTAAGCAGCTCTGCATGCCGAGTAGAGCTGTGCACTGCCATGCTAACAAAGTAAATACCACGGCATGCTATTTACAGCATAAGCAGCTGAATTGTTTGCTAATCAACCAATCCAAGATGATGGGTAATTCAACAAATTATAAAGCAATCATGTAGACTCAGTGCTGGTTTTCCCTGAGAATTCCCAAACCTAATGGAATACAGCCACAGAAAGGAGTCTACACAGAAACAATGTTAGGGGCTTCTGTTGCTTTAATTCATGTGTATGTAAAACAGGTTGAAGTCTGTGCTGCTGCTGCTGCTAATGGCCCAGGGACAAGAAGGAGAAGAGTTTTCAGACCCTAGGTAACGTATCACAACCTACATGATGCGGAAATTGCAGAGCACTACAGAGTGGATAGAGATCCACTAATAAAACTCTGCAACCTCAGTCGTTCTCATTTCAGTGACAGGGAAAACCAAGGGGAACCCATCCCAGTGGAGACAAAGGTATGTGTAGCACTTAGAATCTTAGCTACAAGTACCTTTTTGTAATGCCGAGGCAATCATCTGGAACATGTGTGCTGGCAAACCTGGCAGTTATCACAACTCACATATCTGGCACACCTCCCAACTTTATCAGATGATAGCTAGGAGGAATATCCCACCTGCTCACTTACTGGGTGATGCAGGTTATGCACTGGAACTGTGGCTGATGACACCATCAGAAATGCACACACACCCACTGAAGAGCACCATAATGAGGCACACACTCAATCCAGAAATATCATAGAGCATGTGTTTCGGCTGCTGATGTCATGGTTTTGGTGCCTAGATACATCTGGGAAGCCCTGCAGTACAATCCATGGACTTCAGCAGGACCAACAAGTGTAAAGAGCACACATCCTACCACCAATGGCAGGGTCACCACAGCCACACATAGATGAGGAGTCAGAGGGGGAACCAGCAACTGCTGTGGGTAGACATATGCATGCTCAATATGCCCTCTCATTGGCTAAGAGACAACACATAGCATACTCATTCACCACCTAAGGGCCTAAAATCTTTCTCCTATGCAGATACATACAGTAATAATGATGCCAAGTAACTCTCACAGCATTTACCTCTGCATGTTTTGGCTATGTACTTCTTGTATCACACATAGTCAACCCTGAACTAAAACTGTTGAAACTGCTGGATTTACAAGGTAATTCTCAAACCATGTCCGTATTGTGTAATAGTATGAATAAATGGCATATTCTTTCATTTTATTAATTGGTAGTGTAAGCAAGTAAAAGGTGGAAGATTTGCACAGAAATGACCTTAACAGGGTTTGGGAGGGTGGCCTAATGGTTAAGGTGTTTGCCTTACAAACACAAGGTACAGGGTTTGAATCTCACAGGGGATAACTGGCTAGGCTTAAAATGGCTCGCAAGGGCAGTTAGCCTAGTACTAGCCTATGAACCTATGTGACAGCAGAGACTTATTTGACTTATATGTGCCTATTATTAAGTGAAGGCCTTGGGCATCAAAGATTCACAAAGTCATACTTCTCAAAAGTACTGATGGTCACTGCATGCCTTCACGTTTAGCACCATACATTTGTACTGGAAAATCAGTAAAGAGAGAAGTTTGAATTTAATGATACACATTTCATTTTCAGACTACACAACACTCACAAGATCATTCACAATACAATTATAAATTTTTGATGCTCTCAACTATCTAACTTTCTAAGATCAATATAAGTCAAAGGTACAATGACCAGTTCAACATCACACATGCAGATATACTAAGCACTAAGTCAGCTATGCACCCTGAGCATCAGATACAAAGCTTACATATCCCTGAATCCAAAAGACAGAAAATAGGGATATAGCACAGTTATCATTTGCACAGGTTGTTGTGTGGGAGGCAGGAAGCCTAGGATGACACAAAAGGCTGGTGAATGTTTGTGAGTAAGAAAGTGAAGCAGGAAGAGATTTGGATAAATCAACAAATGGCCAGTGAGACAAAATGAGTTTAAAGCTGTACAGCTGAGCCATTACTCTTATGCCAACAGGGGTCCTCCAGGTGAAATTGGCATGTAAGTGTCTGCATGAACACATGCCAAGCTCTGAGCTAGCTCTGTGTCTTAGTATGTCAGACAGATGTGAGCCTTGCATGGTAGAAGTGACAGCTCATCACTGTCATCCCTGACTATGAGAACTGACTCTGTCAGGAGTTGCACTGGCACATACACACCCACAGTCAGATGCACTGCTGCTTCCAGAATGTGACTGATGTGTGTTGGGTGAACTCCCCTCACAAGGATGCCCAGGACCATGTCCCCATTGGCTGCCACATCTGGGTGTGGACAGCTCACCCACTAATGGAGCAGTGGAAGTACTGCCACTGTGGGAACATGATTGGGCACAGCCCCATTGCCTAACAGCAGATGATGTGGCTTACCTATGCCCATGAGGATGCCATCCTCCTCCCAGCAGATGTTTCTTCACAGACACTGCTCATTCCATCACTGACATCCCTCATTCCAATGTGTCATTTATCTGATCCATTGAATCAACAACACAGTGGAGGCAGTCAAGCATACCAGCCTGTATCACATTTACTACCCTAAGCATTTCCCTGGAACTCATATGGGGATGTGCCTGTGCCTCCATGACAGTGCTAAACGTATAAAATAAAAGATGCTGGCAGGTGAAGTGCTCACAAATTGATTTTTTATTGATTTTATTCAACATTAAATTTTTGTTTTTTTGTATTATATTTGTGTCTGGTGCTTCTTGGAAATTCACCTGCCAGCATCTTTTATTTTATTTGGTTTGTAGCACTAAACATATGTTGTGTGATGTGGGAAGAGACATGTGTATCAAGTGGAGGATGGACAGCAGGCCTCCCCCCAGCACCCCTAACAACCCTCCTTTGTGGCACCCTGCCCACACTTTGGTCATGGCCAGAGTCAACAGCACTGAAGCCACAGTAATTACACTTCCCAGATCAATTGCCTTGGCCTCCACCTGTCCAGTACCTGAGGACTCATTGGAATGGGTAGGCATAGGCCTTCAGACTGTGTCCGATTCAATTTCAGGGAATAGCTGTATGTCAACCTCAGTGTCAGATTCAATGTCTGCACCCTCCAAATGTGCTTCTGTTTGGCCACCATCATCATCAGAGTCTACTGATACTCTGACACGTGGTCAAAGTCTTACACTTCCACTGTCAGGATCATGTGTGATAATAAGCAACAAACATAGGAACAATTAATACCTAAACTACTATACTCCAATATATGCTAACAAAATGACAGTGCTGCCACTATTAGGCAATACATTAATACACACAACAGTCCTGACATCAACATCGCACACTAAAATATTTCTTTGAATAGCTTATCAGTACTGACATAAAAAAAGTTTGGCTTACCATCTGTAGATGAGCCTATCTTCTGCATGCCAGATGGTCCTAGAAGAAGTTAAGAGAAAGGTAAGGACAACATCATCACAATTAACTAATACATGGGGTAATACTTGTATCGGTTTATATGTCTATTAACTATACTTTCAACAAGTATTTGGATGACAACTCCAACCTAAGCTAAACACTTAGAATGTGTAGTTAACTGCAGCAATCTTCAATCCCCACAAACAAAATTTCTTGTGAAACAAAAGTAACATATTGATTTAAATTGTTTTACTATATAACAATATTCAACAATTGAGATAGAAAAGCCTACCTGGAAGCCCTTCCTGGGACATGCTTGCTGTCTCTGAACAGTCGGAATGATGTCAAGGACATGCTGTTCTGCACTTTCATGGGAGCTGTCTGGGTCCTTGACAGTGGACAGGAACTCTTCATTTGGTGTTAGTGATAGCTCTGTAGCAGGCCACCCCAGAACCCATTTGATCACAGCCCACTGCAGCTGCTCTCCACCATGCAGATGAGATCATGTAAGTGGCTCTATGGTGCACTGCTCATATGTCCTGCCATGGCCACCCATGACAGTAACATCAGCAACAATCTGTCTTCAAATCTGTATTCGGTGTGACATATCTCCCTGTCCCCTTTCAAGAAGGAAGGCATCATGTTGCCTAAAAGTGTCAACAATAACCTGATTTTCAGCATCAGTGAAAGGTGATCTTCAAGGATTGTGATACCTGGGTAGCATATTCTTAGGTGTCCTAAAAGACAACAGAAGGATAATACACAGAAGTATCACATAACTGCAAAATAACTGTTCCCAGATAAAACAGAAAATGTAGCAGCCCGGTATTACCCACTGGAGAAACAAAAAACAGTCTACAGATTTGAAGCCCAAACAACAGGCTAGATGCAAAAAAGGAGAGTAACAATAGCAACATATCCTTGTTTGTGCCATAACAGAAATACATCTTTGCCCCCCCCCCCCAAAAAAAAAAAAAAAGAACAGGCAAATGATACATTTTGCTAATAAACCATCTTTGAAATGCTAAAAGTGCTATCAAATTAACTGTCTCAGAAACATGTGTACAGATTTATCACAAAACATTCCATGCTAAGGTATTGCCATTCATGCATACTTGTGAAATGCCTTGACAAACATGCCCACGGCATTAGTATACTTTTAACAAATGCATACAGATAAAAGTGCAAAAGCCTTTGCAACAGAGTTTTCTTAACTACATTCCAGCATATGCAGTATGTAGCTGTCAAAATGCAAGCATACCTTATCAAGTTCAGTAATCATCTCTGCAGCTATATCTCAAAGTCATAACCTCTATTTTGTGTCCTCCAAATATCCAAATCTCCTCACCATCAGTTTTCTTAGCTACATGGTTGCATTTTTATATGGTGTAGATTTGGGGTTGTTAGCACAGTAAAGATGAAAATCAGATGTGAACTGATTAGAATGGCTGAATCCCAAATATTTGGCTCCATGTTGCAAATGCAAACATAATGCAGACACTGCCACAGTGCTTATTTTTAATGGATTTCAACTGTGAACAATTACTGGTTTGGGAAGGAAAACACAACAGCACTGCAGGCTGCCCTATATCCAGTGGGTGTATAACGTTAGACTTACAAAGTGTTAGATGTAAGGTTGAAAATGTAAGTAAGCAGTACACAATTCACAAGTTCTATTCATTAGCATCCAACCTTCCCTTCATTTCTTGGAAACTGCATAGGATACTATTTCCATTTAATATCCTTGTGCATTTTAGGGCCAATGATATAGAATGGACTACATGACCAACAAACACAGAGAGAGAGAGTACAGAGCTGTATATTTGCAAGAAATTGCCATAACTGGTTGTGTGATCACTTAATGTACTACAGTCAAATATATTAAACGTAAAAGTAACAGTTGTATGGTTTCATATCACTGTAGATTAAGTTGCAATTGGTTATATGCAGAATGATATCAGTTCTTTGCTGCAAAGTTGTTAATGTGGCAAAAAGTGATAAGGCACCCTTTCTGTGTTCTGGAGGTTCATTGAAGTGAGAGTTCAAATCCAGATCTATGCAGAAATATCTCATGTGAACCAACATTTTCTAGTATGTATGTCATAGATTGCTTTTCAACATTTCTTGTTTTTCTTTCTTTCTTTTTTTTTGGGGGGGGGGGAGGTGGGACCAGTGTTTGCACAGTGCATTGCTTAGCAAGATGTGCCGCTTAGTGCAAACACAGGAAACAGAGGATAATCTATATCAGTTTGGCAGTGTGCAAACTGGACAACTGGCCCAACCAGGAAGCAGACAGAACACCTGCAGACAGGACCCAGACAGCCAATAATTGAAAGTAGATACATTCAATTAATTCTGCGGGGAACAGTGCAAACCCACTAAGCAGTGTTGAGTGGCAGTTAACACAGAGACCTTAACAACGATTATAAATTAGGGGAATATCATGTAACTAGATGGTCTTTAGTTCTAGTACAGGGTGTGCAAATAGTTTTGTTACTGCTGTGACAGTGTACTTTATAACAATGAAATGAAAAATAGAGAGAAGTGTGTTTTCAACATTCTTATGGCAACAGGTGTAAGTGTAGGACTGCTATGCACATGGTCCTGGGTTCTAATACAGAATATTCCACATACCTTTACTGTTGTTCCATTTCCCATTATATTCACTCTCACTTATAACACTTTAGGTAGTGGAGCTGATATGAATTATATGTATGTGGGATGAGACACCATTACTGTGTTTTCAAATGTGTGACTGAGGGTATACTGTGTACTACAGTTCTGTAAGTATAATTATGCTATCTGGACTTTCACAATTGTCTAAGACACATATACAACTGGATCTATATCCAATAACCTTGTCAGGTCACACACATACATGTGTAACAGCTCATATGCTCACCTTTTTATGTATGAATCCTGGTGATGACTGAGTAGCCATTCTTCTGCAGTAAAGATGAAGAATAAATGCTGTGGAAGAAAATGTTTTGTCCCTTATGTTTAGGTTGGAATCTCACAGTGTAAAAATCAATTTTCTCAGTGTAGAAAAGTAAAAGCAAATGTGTTATGTCATTACATTGATGCCCAGAGTGCAAGTCAGCAAACCTAACAGTTACCTTCCAATTTTAAATATGTATTCCCAGGCTACAGTAGACACCCCTTAAACTATGGCCAAGTGTCAAGTGCAATTATTTAATCATTTCCTGCTTTGCACTGCTGCTCTCCTCTTAACATCACACAAACATGGTTGGCATTGTTGCTTGGGTTTGCACACTACCCATAAACTTGATAATTTGAATTGACTGGAAAGCATCAGTCTCCATTGCTCTAGTTCAGCTGGTAGACATTGCTGTCATTAGAGTTGAAGATTCCAGATTTAGGGCACAGAGGTGGGGTGTCCAGGAGTCCAGAGTATTTATTAGACTCCTGGTAAAGCACCACAGGCAAATAATTCTGCAGGGGGACTATTTTGCCTCCCAGTACAAGTCTGAGGCATTGAATAGTTTGGCAAAGGCCGTATCTAGTGCCACTGGTACCATATGCACTGGAAAGCAACGTAGGCATTATTTTAATGACCTACACAGGAGAAAAAAGAATACTGTTGAAGGAGTTCCAGACTGTGGGCATTCCACAGCTGTGTTACTATGAAATTAAGAAAGTACCTGTAAGACTTAGAAAGCTAAATATAGGCAAGAGTGGTATGCATAATGCTCTTCTTTTCTGTTCTTTCCCAGTTGCCACTGAGCATGAGATCAATTTGCAAGATCATGTTGCACGATTAAAGAGACTGAGGGAAGCAAGTGGTATGTATGCCGCAGAAGAGAAGTGTTGTAGTAGCATTAAAAGTTAAAGATAGCTTTTCTCGATAATTTATAGAGCTGTATCAAATTGAGCATGCATATCCCAACTGTAATAGCAAGTATGCATGAGATATTCTGTAGCACAAACCAGTTGTAAGAGTCCATGAGACTGTAGACAGAAGTTGCAGGTTCAAATACCACAATTCACAACTATACAATACTGATATTTCTTCAATAATATTTATATTAAATTATAGACACTATTCCAGTGGCACAGATGACCTGCTGTAAACTGTAATCTGTATAACTGGAACATGCATATATGCAATATATGCACATTTCAAGGATTACTTTCTGCAATCTGTAGTATAGTGTGTATCTTTAGGACATGTATTTAACTATAATACTTCATATTAAAGAGTTGTATAATTGCATTAATACAGTGTATGTCAGATGTGATGATACTAAATTTATCTCTTTTTCCTCTCACCCTAACCCTTAGCTTTTTGTTTTTATTTTCTATTATGTGTTGTCAAAATGTTTCCATGTTATCCATGTGTCCCGCATCAACAAATGCTACACAGCACACAGAGGTAGGCCAGCATCAGTGGATCAGACTGCCCCTACTCCACCAGCTCCAGCACATCTGGGAGCCAACCTGGCAGCACTGCCTGCACCGTCAGGTAGTTCTGCCCCAGAAGCTGAAGCAGTGGTACCCTCT
The DNA here is from genome assembly GCF_019279795.1 of Protopterus annectens. Taxonomy (NCBI): domain Eukaryota; kingdom Metazoa; phylum Chordata; order Ceratodontiformes; family Protopteridae; genus Protopterus; species Protopterus annectens. The sequence goes on along the minus strand of NC_056744.1, from coordinate 255,878,671 downwards.
GGCAGCAGTGGCAGAGATAGTGGCTTCATCACCAGCAGCAAATTGCCAAGGATAAGGCATAGAGTTGTGCACTGCACCATTGGTGTACACCTACGCTGGATAGAGAGGTTGCTCTCCTTCGTGGTTCATAGGAGAAAGAGGGATGTCAAGTACTCCAGCCACCAGCAAAGTAAGGTGACAGTAATGACAGTCCAGTGGGTGATGACTCAATTTTCACTGTCTTCAAGCATGATAATGTCCCCCAACCTTTTGTGTCGATCATTTTTCCAGTCTTTTCTATTGTTTGTCTTGTATGTTTGCAATTGCTTCCTCACCTACTCAACTTACATGACCCAGACATACCAATGTCCCTTTCCCAACAGTCCACTCTTACTGAATTAAAAAAATGGGCACCTGTCCCAAAAAAAAATTGTGCCATACATAGCTGTCTATTTCACACATGTGTCTTCTTGACATACCTGATTTGATCCAATTGGCTATATACTATGATTATGTTATTGTCATCCCTCTTTGTAGAGGTGACAGTCCAAATTCACTTAATATTCTGCACCTATTTGATGTTTACACTGCTAATTAAATGGATATCTATGGTTCTTTCCTCCCTCCCTCCACCACATTCCTGCACTGCTTTCCCTATGTTCTTCCCCCTATTTGCTCTCCAGTTCACCACTTTCCACATCTACCCCATTTTAACACCTTTAATCTGGTCAAAAATAGAGTGACACAATGCACATAAGCAGCAGAAAAACAATGGATCTCTTCATTTTTTGGGATCTATGTTTGCACAGAGTTTCACATTGTGCACCTATAAAGAATTCATGTCATTGCATTATTAATGTTTATTTAAAAGTCTTTAAAGTATTGGATATACTTGGATTCAAACCCAATATTGCCTGGGCTCAAAAAGAAATGTGTCAATGCATTTAAACCTGCTGCCACAAAGTTGGTTAAGCAGCAGATGTGTTTCATAGACTCAGTACTAACTCTCAAATGTTTTGCAATGCAGCTCACATTTGCACACTGCTTAATTACGAGCAAACATGGAAAGTATTGGAAATGTGTATCTGTCATGCGCAAACACTTTGACAACTTGTTGCGCAAAACTGCTGCTTGTCACACTATGGAAAGGTAAATATTTTTATGTATTACTGCTGTTTACTGTCCTTTTCCTGTCTATAACATGAACTTACACGTGGAAACATACCAAACTGAAGACCCTATTTAACAATACATCACAAATTTGCAATACAGCCATGTGTTGACACCCCCCAAGCACTGCAACCCTGGCATCTCAATACTTTTTCCATACATATATCACCTACACTACAGACATTAATATCAAATGTGTGATATACAATGCACATCAATCAGGCAACATGCAGAACCACAACTATTGAGCCATACGCCTAAAAAGCATAATCTGCAAGGCTAGGGACAGAATCAACATGGACCTTATCCATTAGGACATAGGAGACCTTCAACACACTTCACCCGACCCATTTTGGTTTTGTCAAGGCAGATCTAGTAGATTTCTTTGATACGGACCCTGAAGACTTGAATGAGGGATAACGACATACCACCTATGATGAGTCATCCAAGGCCTTTGACACTTTCTCCCATTCAGGTATCAGTGGGAAAATAACCCATCTGGGAATTAACCCATGCATTACTAGATGAATAGCAAAATGGTTCACTGACAGAACACACACTGTAAAAGTTGGGGACTGCACCTCCACCATTAGACCACTTAACAGTGAAATACCACAAGGATCTATGCTGGGTGCTCAACTGTTTGGAATCTATTTCTCTGAAGCCCAGGGAAATGTAGATGGCCTGAGGCTTACTGACTTTGCAGATGACTGTAAACTGGATGGAGTCATATAGAGTCCCCCAATGATGTTAACATATTACAGAAGGGGTTGACAAAGACAAACGATTGCTGCCAAACTTATGGACTAAACCTTAAAGCCAAAAAAGCCTCATTGCTACCTTTGGCAATGAAGTACCCCTGCTAATTATGATATACATAGCAACCCTCTAAGCACAAACACAGTGTTGCAAGACATGAGCACACATGTTGATAGCAATCTACACTTTAATCACTATGAGTCCTTAGTGGTGAGACACACATTCTACATTGTGCACCTCACAATTACGACCATCATGTTCAAGAATAGGAAGGTCAAAGCTCTGCTGTACTCTACCCTTGTCAGACCACTAATAGAGAACAATGCTTCCTTCTATATGTACCTCACCAGACACCTGCAGCAACTGCAGAAACACAGAAGCTTGTGACCAGGGGAATCCAGCACCTCCAAAACATGGCATACATGGAAAGACTGAAAGATCTGTCACTGTACTCAGTATCATGTAAGCTGCTGACAGATGACCTATGCCTGGCCTACAGAGCAATCTCAGACCCTGCCCTACTAGAAATGCTGGTTATCTGTAAATCAAATTGGACAAGAATAATTCATTCCAGCGATCTCAACATAGTCTGTGACATAAATAGAACATACTGGGGAGATAGATATATCTCCCAGCTATTGCCTCTCATTTGTAATAGGTGTCCACTGCATGTGAAGCAGTGCTCCTCATTAAACCTATTCAAGAGCAACTTTGAAACTGGATGGGTGATTGTAAATTTATCCCTCAGGTGGAACCTATGTCCTTCATGGACAAGGCCACTCGGTGCTGATCACAAAATTGATCTGCTAACAATGGCCATCTAACTATGCTCAGTAAGGGTACTTGTGTTTTTACATGGTTAGACATGTAAATACCTTAGGGACATTAGGCTAGTAATCTCCTATGAACCTATGAAGCTATGAACCGATGCAGGATTCCCAACATTTTCTCTCCAACATGCCCTGCTGTTGTCATCCACTATAAGTTGACTTGCAGTCTTGTAAAAGTCATATTTGTGCTGTGGAGCTTGTATAAAGTATTGAGTTCTGTAGTCTGTGTACTTGGCTAAATAGGAGTTCTGTTCTCATTGTTGTCAACTCTGTGTGTGTGTGTGTGTGTGTGTGTGTGTGTGTGTGTGTGTGTGTGTGTGTGTGTGTGTGTGTGTGTGTGCATCTAGACAGAAGAGCAGAAGTGTGTACCCTAGAGTTACTGCTCCAATTCCATGGATTGACAGTATTTTCTACTTCCATATGCCTATACAACCATTTCATACAGGTCTCCCAACATCTTCTCTCCAACCTGCCCTGCTGATGTCATCCACTATAAGTTAACCTGCAGTCTTGTAAAATCTTCCTTTTTTCCCCAAGACATCTCCCTTGGACCTCCGCGCAGTGTGCTTACCACTCAGAAGTATGCCATTTACACTGACTGCCCTCCCATATCTAATTCATCCTACAGTTCTGCCTTGACTCCACTGGGAGCTGTTAACCTTCGACCGGACTCCTAGGAAGAGCCTTCCATGACTCCGACAGTCTCAAAAGTACACAATTTACTCCAACTGCCCTCCCATATCTAATTCATCCTACAGTTCTACCTTGGCTCCACCGCAAGCTGTTAACCCTTGACCAGACTCCTATGAAGACCCTTCCATTACTCCCACAATCTCAGAACTATGCCATTTACTCCAACTGCTTTGCCATATCTAATTCATCCTACAGTTCTGCCTTGGCTCCACCACAAGCTGTTAACCCTCAACTGGACTCCTAGGAAGAGACTTCCACTAATTCCACAGTCTCAGAAGTATGTCATTTACTCTTACTGCCCTCCCATATCTAATTCATCCTACCCACAGCGAGCTGTTAACACTTGACCAGACTCCTAGGAAGAGTCTTCCACTACTCTCACAGTGTAGGTGACAACGTATAGCTTAAAGTTGTTAGTTAGTGCAGTTCTTTTGGTGTAAATTGTGGTTTGCACACTTGCCGACCTGAGAACATTCCTACCCCCTGCTCTGACTCCCATTCACAATTTTCCGGTCGTCGATAGTCTCAAACACAGTGTTTTCTTTCCCTCACAAGCCACTAGATGGCAGTAGACATACAGTAATAAGCTGTCTGTCCTGTTTAATCTCCATTTCAAGTACTACAAACTAATACTAGATTGGCAAAAACAAACTTAAAAGAAACACATCCTTTCTCCTGTCTCTTACATTTACTGAACTCTGTATCCATACAGGAGTGTAGCCTCCCTGCTTACTTTCTGTTTCATCCCCCTCTACAGTTTTTGTCTCTCATTCAACTACAGTATGGATTATCTGTTATCTAGTTTCCTGTGTGGAACCAGACTGGTAGTTTTTTGGCACTCTTGCTTCTTCCAGCTGGGTGGGACTTTGTGCTAGGAAAAAAAATCCCCCCTCCCGGAGCATGTGCTGTACCCTCCCCCCTTTTTTTTTCCTTTCCAAACCAAACTCTATAATTAGTAGTCCATGCTTGCTGCACAATTTTTAAATCTACCTTTTGTCCCAAGACATCTCCCTCAGACCTCTGCACAGTGTGCTTGCCAATAAGTAGAGATTTGATGGTATTTGGCTGTATTTAGTGAAAATGTAAAAGTTCTAACAAATATACACTCCTCATAAGCAATGTGTGATATACGCTTGTTTACTGTGATACTTGTTGAGGACCTTTGTCTATGGTTATATAGAAAGCTTAGCTGAGCATACTTTTGTTATACCAGTGGCAAAGACTGTTCATGAACTGTTTTGTGCTTGATTTAGAGCTGTACTGTTAGCGATATCCTGACTGTTAGTCAGTGCTATACATCTCACATTACCTACTGCAACTGTGTTTACTGTTTCCCATTATTATGAGCTATTGCATGGTAATTACATTGAGCAATGTGAGCTATAGCCTGAATTTAACTTAAAATTGTTATATTATTTACTAATATGTATGATACACCCTAGCCCTGGAACAGTCTGTTAAGTTTTATGCTAATAAGACCCGAACAACCTAGTGTAAATGTTTTTACCTTTTGTAGTGTAAATGTTTTTACCATTTGTGATGTAAATGTTTTTTACCTTTTTCCCACTAATACTGACTCTTTACAAGAAATTTAATTTGAGCCATGTGGACTATTGCCTGAATGTAACCTTATACTGTAGTTTTTATTTTCTCTACTATACTCCTGCTGTTTAACCATGCAATCTACTTCCATGTCTATTTCTTTTTTGCCTTCTCCCCAAATCTGTTCTCACAGGCACCTTTTCCAATCCTAATTTCTCGACTTCACTCCCTCTGTCTCTCCTCTGACTACCATGCTTATTTCTCCAATTCTCAACACACTACTGATAAGGTAATGTTACCTACTAGGGCCTTTCCCTCCAGCCTCCTTTTTCCCTCTGTAAAACACCTTGCTAAGTCCTTTCATCCCACAGTAGCTTTCTTATATGTCTTTTTCATTGCTTTGTAGTTATTTCACCACTCTCTTTTATTTTTCAGCTCAGAAGTATGCCATTTACTCCGACTGCCCTCCCATATCTAATTCATCCTACAGTTCTGATGTAGCTCCACCGCGAGCTGTTAACCCTCGACTGGACTCCTAGGAAGATCCTTCCACTACTCTCACAGTGTAGGTGACAATGTACAGCATAAAGCTGTTACTTAGTGCAGTTGTTTTGGTGTAAATAGTGGCTTGCACACTTGCGAACCTGAGGATGTCCCTATCCCCCATTGTGTCTCCCATTCATAATATACGGTCTTGATGGAGACAAAGATGGCCGTCGTTCTGTAAGCAGTGTTAACCTGCAGCCCCTCAAATACTCAGAGAAAAACTCAACCTAGAGGATATACCAGGACTTATTTAATAACAATCTGCTGATCCAACAACTCTACTTATTATCCAGAAACACAGAAAAGATACCTGAACCTAAATTACTAGCAAATCTATCAAGATTACAACAGATTACCTGGACCTGTAGTAAGTCTCAAAGAAAGAAGCCATGTGCTCAGAAAACTTCCCTCATATTCATCTGAATATATACCAGAAGTTTTTACTTTTACCTGTGCCTTTACAAAATGACAAAAGATGATAAAGCTATGGAGACTACAACAACAAAAACTAAACGTTCAGAGCTTATGTCACCTGAGAAAGATTTAAACTCCAAAAGGCAGAAAATAACAAAACAACAAGAGTCCAGAAAACCTGGAAATAAAAATAAAATGGATCAAATGGCAAACCTGGAAGATATTAAAGCAGCCTTACTACCTATCCCAGAAGCTATAAAAGAATTATCTACTCAGGTGCAATCCTTTGGAACTTCCTTCAATCAAATTATGGAAAGAATGGATAAATCTGAAGCTAAAATCATAGAGAATGAAGATAAAATAGCCCTGCTTACCAAAAAATCTGACTCACATGAAACAGACATTCAAAATATGCAAGCTAAAATCATTGATCTTGAGGCAAGGTCTAGAAGAAATAATATAATCATCAGAGGCATGCCGGAAAATATACAACACAATGATCTGATCCCATCTATCATACAAATACTTACAACTCTACTCAAAGACCCAAAAGCTGCACATCAAATAACAATAGAAAGAGCTCATAGAGCTCTAAGAGAATCTCAAGCATCAAATAGTCCAAGACCTGTCTACGCCAAACTCCTCAACTTTCAAGATGTGAATAAAATATTATTAACTGTAAAGAAAAATGGGGGATCATTAATATGAAACAACAACAGAATATCCCTGGCCCAAGACCTGCCTCTACAAATTAGGCAAGCCGGACAGCTTCTATCACCTTATTGCAGATTTCTGATTGAAAAACAACAAAAATTCCAAATGAAGTACCCAAATACCTTAATATTTTCAGTCAATGGGGTGAAATATTCAGTTTCTAACAAGAAAGAAGGAAAGCTTACCTTCATGTCAGTGTTTAAATCCATTCCAGCTTCAGAGAACTAGATTTAACTCCCGTTGCAGTCAACTGAACTCCGAGGTCAGATTCATCCTCCACCAACAGCCGAGGACCTATTTTTTTCTTATATCTGGTATCTACCCTGCACTAGGCCGTATTGTGGTCTGGCAAGACCCTTTTCCTGACTCTACAAAGCGCGAAAACTTAAACAGGAAGTCTGCATCCTTCATGCCATGCTGGCTTTCCCACGAGAGGAACCGAAAGTGGGTTTGAAGCCTTAGAAGTCGCTTTGAAGATGTGGCGCATCTGGAAGTCCGATCGCAATATGAGTCCCCCTTCGCGAAGCTAAGCAATCGGCTTAGCTGGATGGAAGCTCGAAGGGAAGCCTAAAAGGAACTGTAAAAAAAAAAAAAAGAAGAAAAGTAAAATAAGTAATGTATAGTTACAAAAAACACCAAACACATGTAATATAATGTGAATTGTCAACCTCATTGCCCCATAAACTGTAATTAAACTTTAATTAATAAGTTTAAACATCTACAAATATTTATATACACATACAAATTATACAGAAGATTTGTGAAAATGAAACATTTGGAATGCAATCAGATATCAAAACACTATATATTAATGCAACAAACTACAGTTAAGCAACTATACAAACCCAGAATACATAATCATAAGAGCTAAATATTTTTAATTCTATCTATTATGCATACATCAAAAAATATTAGACAACCGGTGAGCATTTACCTTCTTTACTATTACAAATCCAATTGACATAAGCATACAATTAGCATTATTGTAAAGCTTCAATTCAGAGGATTCATAAACCTAAATATATATCACATATCTTCACAACTTTAATGTTGCATTGGCCTGAGTTGGTAAAGTAGCATGCATAGGTTACACCTTTGTTAACTCATTCAACATGGCCCAACAAGCTTGATGGAAAAGGTGTTAATGTAGTTTATTGTATCAGATAACGGACTACTAACTAGTAGTTGTGTAGCTTCTAGATTTGGTAACCATCTGAATGCCTAAATACTGGTGTTTATGTTTATTTACTTACATAAGCCGGAACTGCTAAATATTTACATTGTTTTCTCCAGGATTCAGGAAGCTTTTACCAAATCTAATATATGTTGAATGACATTTACTTGGATAGAGAGAAATTGCCTCAAATCCTCTTTAATATAATGCTACCTACCTAAGAACTTAAAATCACAGGGCAAAAATGGTAAAAAGGGTAGTTCTAGAAGTTGGGATTCACTTGAAACTAATAATTTGACCAATACCTACAAGTGACTTAAGTTACAATCACAAAGAAAAAAATGGGCCTAGAGGAAGTGGTGGGACTACGCACAAACTAAGGCTAGATAAGGAAGTTACATATTTTATGTACATAGTTATTAAACTAAATTGAGAAAAGAAGATATAGGTATCATTCTCTTAAATAGCATTTATGTTAAGTTGTGTAAATGGATGTCTACTGTCTTTAGTTATAATCAGAACTGGTGCTTATGATTGCTCAAACTTTGACATCATATAAATAAATCTAACAAGAAGAGGTGTTGGTCTCAAAGCAGTGTTTGCTAGTGAATGAGTGGGATAGGCTTTGTACAAATAATTATAGGTTATTTAGGACCATCATGTTTCTTTTACCTCTCATATGCTAATATACAAGGCATATATTTACCATTGATACAGAAAAACACAAATACAAGTTATTGTCAGGTCCTGTTAATTTCCTGGTCCAGGGTATTAGTGGGTAGGCACTGGGAAGGGACGGGAATTAGAGAATGCTTTCATAACATACCTTTGATAAGAAATCGACATAATCCAAAATATCTACTCATATTTCAAGATTACCTATACAAAATAAAGCTATATGAATGTGGGAAATAGATTCATGGAATATTAAAGGGCTTCAAAGCATAAAAAAAAGGAAACTGTTTCTTCATCTATTTCTGCAGGCTAAGACGTGTTTTATACTACTCCAAGAAACTCATTTAACCATTGAGCAATGGTCAGAAATAAAAAAGAAAAAATGGATAAGAGAAATAATAGCCTCTGAAGGCAAGACCAATAGTGCTGGAGTTGCGATTATCATTAAGGACCAATATCAAGACAAAATTATAGAATCCAAAACAGATAAAGAAGGTAGATGGTGCTATGTGATATTTTCAACTGCCCTTTATGATAAGCCCATTATACTTCTCAATATATATGCACCTTGTTATAATCAACATTCCTTCTTCGTTTCATTATATCCTATCTTAAATAAATACAATAATCATTACATAATCATAGGAGGGGACTGGAATGCTTATCAAAACCCTAAACAGGATAAATCAAGCACACAAAGATCATGTAATAACCAAGCAGTGTTAACATTAAGCGAACTTAAATATGACTTTAGGTTATATGATCCCTTTAAATATGGTAACAAAACTCATACCTCAAATGACTTTACGTTTTACTCCAACTGTCATAAAATGTGGCCAAGAATAGACTTCTTTCTAATTTCAGAAGCACTAATCAGTCTTGATCCTACAGTATATATCCATGCCCGCTACCTATCAGATCATTCTAAAATTACATTAAACATTTTCAAGGATTCTAGAACCAACACACCATATAGGGGATATAACTGGTCCTTAAACCCCAACCTCTTAAATAAAAAGGAAATAGTTCAGGAAATACAGGACATACTTAAAACCTCATTAGTCAAGATAGTAAAACAGCAACACCCACCGGATATTGAATGGGCGGCAACTAAGGCCCAGATAAGAGGTATCTTCATCCAAAAAGCTTCTTATTATAAAAAAATCCAACTCAGAGAAGAACAGCTATTAGAGGTTAAAATCAAATCATTAGACCAGGATTTAATGAAAAATCATAACACACAAACTGAATCAGAACTATTGAAATGTCAGAAATAACTTTTCTTAATCCAAAATAATAGATTATCATTTCAAGAAACTAAAATACTTGCAAAATATGCGAATCATATACAAACTCTGTCACGAGCATTAGCAAGAATTATTAACCAGTCTAAAACACCCTCCCAAATTCATGAAATATGCTATAAAAACAAAACCTTTACGAGAACTGAGGATATCATTAACACATTCGAAATGATATACTCACAAGTCTATGGAGAACAAAAAAACTTATCCACAAATGAAAATAATTGTGACTTCCTACAAAAACTTAACTTTCCGAAAATTGATGAGGAACTACAAAAAGACCAAATAAAACCAATATCCATTGAAGAAATAACAACTACAATTAAAAAATTAAAAACACATAAAGCTCCTGGCCCAGATGGCCTTACAGCAGAATTTTATAAAACATTCTACTGTTTTATTGCTCAAATTCTATCGCACATATTACATTATATAATAAATAATACAATTAATGATATATACTTTAATGCATCCAAAACAATTTTTATACCCAAAGAAAAGTCAGATCCTCAGAACCCGGATAACTACAGATCTATATCCCTTCTAAATATTGATACTAAAATTCTGACATCTATTCTGGCTAGTAGACTGAAGAAAATATCAAACATAATTATATCCAATGAACAGTGTGGTTTTTTAACTTCTAGACAAACCAGTGATAATACTTTAACACTACATACATTAATTTCAATTTCTAACCAAAAGAATCTAAACATGTACGCACTCATTATAGATGCACAAAAGGCCTTTGATAGAGTTAATATAACATTTTTATTTCAGATCTTACCCTACTTTAATATACCCCAAAAATGTATTCTAACTTTACAAACATTATACAATAACCCTTATACAACATTATATACAAATAAAACATGTTCCAAAAGAATTCAAATCAGAAATGGTACCCGACAAGGATGCCCTCTATCTCCCCTATTATTTAACATATATCTAGAACCCCTATTCCTATATATCAAACAAAAGATATATCATAATGCCCCAGTAATTTATGGTACCAAAATCGCCTTATCAGCTTTCGCAGATGACCACAACATATATTGTACAACACCTATCTCAGACACCAAAAAAATAATATCTGTCATTGAAGACTTTGCATTAATATCAAACTATAAAATAAACCTTAATAAAACCAACATATTTCCTTTAAGAACTCCAAAACCTTTCTCACTTTTACCATTGATAGGCCAATTAAAAACTGAAGAAAAGGTCAAATACTTAGGAATTACATTCTCTACAGATAATAAAGATTTTTATCTCAATAATATTAAACAAAATTGGGAACACATTTTAGCCGATCTAAAAAGGTGGAAAAATGTGAAATTACCACTACTAGCAAAAGTTTTGATGATTAAAATGAATGTCTTGTCTAGACTATTATACATTTTCAGGTCTGCACAGTTGCTAATACCCAAGAATTTTTTAAACAAATACACACTGAATTCGCTAAATTTATTTGGGAACCAAACAAAAGTAGAATATCTTATGATAAATTGATGACCCCGAAAAGCAAAGGTGGACTAGATCTACCTAATTTTGAGATTTATTACTTAATCATAAATGCCAATAGAACTTTAAGAATTGCAACCTACGATACACAAAGCAATAATTGGTCCCCACACTGGTTAAAGATATGTTTTAAATATATTAAGAATCTGAATATTAATCCCAAATCATTGCCCTTTTTTAAACAGAGATAACACTAAAACATATAATATAATGGAGCCCATTAAAAATTATATAACATTAACGCAAAATCTCTTTAGATCAGTAAATCTCTTTCAATACATGATGATTCTACAACTCTTCCACAAAAATCCTAACTTTAAAATTGATAACCAGCTAATAGACCTGAAAAGATTCCCACTTATAATAAACTTATCATTACAAGATATATATCCATACGTAAATTGTTCGGCTCATGAATTAAGACAGCAACTGGGTCTTCCCAAATCATATCTATTGATCTTGAGGCAGATTAAAGAAATATCTACAAATTACTTTAAAAATCTAACCATCATTAAAGAGGAATTAATGAAATGTATATCACTATGGCAAGCCCTTTTACAAAACACCAAATTTATAACATGCTCATACAAATTGCTAAAAGACATCAGATATCAAAATCAGCTACTCTTAGCTAAATACTGGAAAGAAAAATTGCCACTGGTGGAAGAAAACAAAATAGCACATGCAATTAATTTAACGATAAAATCCATTTCCCTACAAAAAGTTATCATTTACCCAACTCATGATATACAATGATGCCAACTACACATGCCTTAGCTTGCATAAATTTAACCCTACAAATTCTTCAAAGAGCCCATATTGCAAAGATGAAACTGCTGACCTTTTGCATATGTTCTGGAGCTGTAAATGTATATATAAACATTGGAACTCACTGAAAGTACAACTCCAAAAGATGGGATATCAAACAACAATGCTTACTTGGGAATTTATGGTATTACATATCCCCCAAATAACCTATCTAAAACACAAATTATCATCCTAATCAATATTTTTATGCTAATGAAACTTTACATAGCTACTAACTGGCTGACCTCATCTAAAACCTCATGGGAAAACTTTAGGACCTTAGCGATAAAACACATCTTAGCCCACAAATACATATTAAATAAACAAAACAAAAAGCCCGACAACTTGAAAACATGGGAACAAATTTTCAATATTATACTGGCATAAAACATAGAACCTGAACTACCTCTTCAGTATACACAATACAAAACATAACAATAATAGAAACTACACTTTTCCAAGATACTAACCCTGGAGAAAATAGCCTTTATTTTTTTACTTTTAAGAGAGAGTATGGAAGCATTCATGTAAATAATGTAAATATGTTGTAAGAATATTGATAGAATTTCTGTTAGAACATCAATTGTATACCTTTTGGGCAAATGTTTTGTAATGAATAAAAAAAAAAAAGAAAAACAATAAAAAATATTATTGAAAAAAAAAATTACGGCCTTCAATAGACTCAATCATGGTGTTTTCTTTCACTTACAAGCCACTAGATGGCAGTAGACACCCAGTAATAAACTGTTTGCTCTGTTTAATCTCCCTTTCAAGTGCTACAAACTAATACTAGATTGGCAAAAACAAACTTAAAAGAAACTCATTCTTTCTCCCATCTCTTACATTTACTGAACTCCATATCCATACAGGACTGTAGTCTCCCCACTTACTTTCTGTTTTTTTTCCACCTCAACAGTTTTTCTCTGTCATCCAACTACAGTACAGCTTACCTGTTATTTAGTTTCCTGTGTGGAACCTGACTGATAGTTTTTTTGGCAGGCTTGCCTCTTCCAGCTGGGCAAACATGCTCCTTTCACCCTCGCTACACTCAGGCTCACTTTGCTCCCCTACCCTACAACCATACACTAGCCACCCCCACTTCAATTACACTTATAGTTAGCCTGACCCCACCTCGCCACCTATCATCCAATCACAGACCTCTCCCTCCACACTCCTCCCACCTACCACACCTAACATCACAGACACACCCATTCCTACTTATCTCCACAATCTACCTCTCCTCTCTTCCTACACTTAATCTGTTCACCTCCCACACTCCACTCCCTTCCTTAACCACACCTTCAACCCATACAACTGCCCCTCCTCATAACCCAATAACCCTAGTCATATATTTGCCTTTCCTTCAATACACCACCATTCTCAACTATACCTTCTTTAAGCACAATATCACATAGTTATGCCTCTTATATTCAACTTCTTTCTTCTTACATTTACTATCTACCTCTCCCTTCTTCTAAGACTATCTTCCTTTCACACAAATAACATACCACCTGCCCCATCTCCCTCAACATCTACCCAATCACACACACTTCCCCAAGTTACTCAGCCATATGTTCCTCTCTATATAGCTCAGAATTAATATTACAAAAGAAACTCATCACCCTCCTCCACTCTACAACCTTCCATGCAACCATAACTTCAAACACTTCCATTACTAAATAAAGAAGCTACCATCCACCTACTTCTATGTTCTCAATAAACTAGTCCTTTGCGGTGACATACATCCTAAGCCTGGCTCTTCTTCCCCTTATAGTTTCCCTAACTCCACACAATCCCTAAATTTTACCACAATTAATCTCCAAAGCATTAGAAACAAAATTCCTCAACTGCATGTATGGCTAAACCAACATAATCCAGACTTTACTGCTATCACTGAAACTTGGCTAAAACCATACATCAAAGAATCTGAATTTCTTCCCCCAAACTATTCTTGCCTCAGAGCTGATAGACTGCACAAAAAAAGGTAGCATCACCTTATTATTCCCAAACACCCTTATGGTAATAAATGATACCAAGGCTTCTGCATTCACTAAGTGACTTTTAATAACCAAGACTTATGGACAAAATAATAACATGAAGCTATATGTAGCAGCGAGGCACAAACGTAAAAATTCAAAACACACTAAGTGCTTTCACCCAACTAATCCAAGGGTTTCTTCAGAGTGAATTCACATATAAAAACACAATTCCTTTTAAAATTGATCTCATTATGCATTCTCCAATCAGAGTTCAAACTATCTTTAACTCATACATAATGTATTACATTGTAATTAGTTAAGATACACGCCTCCTAACTTGTATAAGCTCAGCCTATTAATTTATAAATTTGTTTTTAAATTATGTCACAAACATATATACTAATATATTCTGAACTAATACTTAATAACAATATATCAAAAATACTTGTTATAAAAATATTATTAAAAAATATTAAAAATGTTAATAAATACTTATTCTACCAACCACTAGAAATATAAAAAGAAAAACATTTATAATGTGTTTAAAATAAAACACAATAGGATATATAAAAATATATATATAAATATATATAAAAATATATATAAAACACATTAAATAACACCTATAGTTCCTCTCAATAATTTCCCAAATTCAAACTAGTCAAATAATATAGGATTTATATTTAAGAATACTGAAATAGATATATATTCGTTAATGCCTGGCAGATTACATGCATTCAACCTAAGTGGCCATAGGCATTCTTTTACCTCCAACAAGTTTTTAACATCACCTCCTTTATCCATGTTGTATGGTATTCTGTCGATAACAAAGAAAATAAATCTTTTAAAATCCAGACATCTCATACTATGTACATATAAAGAATTAGTTGTTTTTTTTTGTTTTTCATGTCCCTAATGTGTTCCGTAATACGGTTCCTTAACTTTCTAATGGTTTTACCTATGTAAAATGATTGACATGATAAACATGCAGCTAGGTAAACAACCATTTTGGTATTGCAATTAACAAATCCAGGACATTTTATGGATCTGTTATAGTTATTTATCATTACATAGGGACCATCAATCACAAATTTACATGTTCTACAAAATCCACATTTGATCATTTTTGAATTGTTATATGTTTGTGTTTTGTTGTTATTTTCAAAATACTCTTTGAAATTTCTTCCTCTGCTATATGTAACACATGGTGAATCCCCTATAATTCTTAATACTTCCAATTTATTGCTAAACACAGTTGTCCATACATCCATCAATGTGTTAACTATAGCATCTGAAGACCCATTAAATGGTATTATGAAAGCATCCCTTTTATTTTGTTTACTAGAAGACTCTTTTCTGATATTGTAACCAAATTTCAATATAGGTTTAAATGTACAGTTCCTTTTCAACAACATTTCTTTCTTTAAATTTGTTAACAATTGCACAGGGTAGCCCCTGTCAATGCACATCCTGATAAGTTTGTCTATCTCACTTTTAAAATTGTTGTCATCACTAATAATATGGGACAGCCTAACCATCTGTCCCTTCACTAAATTCTTTTTCTGGAAATACGGGTGACAACTGTTATAGTGTAAAAAGGAATTTGAGTACATCTTTTTCCTAAATATATTGGATCCAATTCCTTTTTCACTTAGATCAAGCAATATATCTAGATATTCACATTTATTCCTGTTTATATGATGTGTAAACCTTAAAAATGAACTAGTACTATCAAGATATGTTAAAAAACTCTGTGATTTCTTCCTTTTTCCCATTCCAGAAAATAAGAATGCCATCCAAAAACCTCAAATATAGAGTAATATTACACCAGAACTTGGAGGTGAAGATTTGCTGCATTTCCCATTGTGCCAATACTATATTGGCATAAATGGGTGCACATTTGCCCCCCATAGCCACTCCTGATTTTTGTTTATAAAATTCCCCTTCAATAGTAAAATAATTGTTTGTTAATACCATCTCCATCATCTCAGCTATCACTTTGCTCTCTTCTACCTTCATATCACTATAGTTCAATATACTGGCTTGAAACACTGCTAATCCTCACTCATTCGGTATTACAGAAAATAGATCGATAACATCAATTGTTAACATAATAGTATCATTACTTATAAGTGTCTCATGTTCCTTAATCACATTCAAACAATGCCATGAATCTTTTAGAATGTGTGGCAACTTAAGTAATATTTTCTTACACTTCACATCAATATAATGTGCTATAGCCTCCAGTTATGACCCCTTTGCAGAAAGTATAGGTCTAAATGGAGGGTTGGCAATGTTCTTATGTACTTTCGGTATTCCAAATATATTTGGAGTAGTTGGAAATTCTACTGTCAGATAGTCGTATTGTTCCTTGTCAATACTACCTTCCATAAGTAACTCATATAATTGCCAATCCACCTTTGTATATGCCTTACACATTTCAAATTTTGACACTTTCTCATATATATCATTATTACTCAGCATATTGTACATTTTGCTTAAGTAATCAGTTTTCATCATGACTACTACCCCCCCTCCCTTGTCTGGCTTCATAACGCTATATTGATCTGAATTTGTCAGCTCCTTTAAACAAAACCTTTCCGCTGTTGTCAAATTGTCAATTGTTCAATAGGGTTATCTATTGCCCTTCTAATACCAACATCACATAACATTTCAAATAGATGTATAACTGGATTGTGTGGGGGTATAAATGTACTGCTTCTCTTCAACTTTAAACAATCAATGTCCGGTTCAATCTCCTTGTTGCTGTTCCCAGAAAAAAACATTTTAAGATTTAACATTCTTATGTACAGTATTAAGTTAATCATTGCCTACCCTATATCTAGTTTGAAATTTGGGAGAAAAGTGAACCCTTTTTTAAAAAGCATAATATATTCATCCCCAATTTCTTTTTCTGAATACTGTGAATCCCCCGTTTTTAATAATCGTACAACTTAGTTCCTGCGTACCTAATGTATTATTCAGTATTTCACTGGAATTGATATTTGGTTCTAAAACATCTTCTAGATTTGATGTAACAAGAAAAAAACTTTCATTTAACATACATATGGCCTGATTATTGTCTTCTAAATTCACGTCACATCCCTCCATAACACTCATACTGTCACTCTGTAATTCAATACATCCATTGTGGACTGCTTTGTTAATTGAGACTTTATCAGAATTCAATAATAAGAACGCGTTCTGTTTCTTGTTGTGTCCCTGGTTAATTTTTGGTATTGATATTGACCCTGGTCATGTAAACGCTCCGACCTACTTAGAGTTGGTTTCTCTAAAAAAAACTCTATCCTTATACAAATTGTTAATACCTTGTTTAATATTAGGAGCAATATTGTCACCCTGCCCTGTCTCTTTCCTTTTATATTCACTATATTCAGTGAAATCATTGTTTTCAATATTTCTCAATTCATGCAGCCCCACTTCCCTTACAACATTGCGTATACTCTGTTTAAATTCTTTAAAATGCGAATACGCTTTGTTGTGAAAATAATCGTTGGTGTCTCTCTGAATTTTATTGTTTTTTATTTCTAAACCTTTGTTAACAAACCTATCCATGTCAGTAATAATAGTATCTAAGCGATGTTTGTTAAATTCAAACAATAAATCTTCACTTATACTTTTATCCAAGGTTAACAAATTTTCGTTAAGCTTACTTAACTTAATGTTATTGTTCTTTATAATTAGTTTCATCAATTCCATACCAGTCTTGTCATATAATAGCAATAATTCTTTAAATAAATCACTGTCTTGCTCAAAGCCAATGGGCAATTTAAAAATACGAAGACCCTTTGGTACTTGTTTCAGTTCAAGTGATCTCTCCAAATAAACATTGTCCATTTGTAAAGATTTGTATTTTTTCAGTACCTTTTCAAAGTCCTGAAATTGTTGGTTCAAGGTGCCCATGTCTCTGTTATTTTTAACCACAGTCACGAAACTCGGTGCTGATAGTAATTCCTTAATACCCATGGGACCAAACGCTCGATTAACAATGGTTCTCTCACCATTTTTCTCGCCCCTAGCGTTTGTAGTGGTCTGCGGAGGCTGGACTTCCTGTCTGTTACTTCCTTGTCTTGACTGACACGCTCCTCCTCCAATAGAACCCCTTGAACCATGGCTAGCTGATGGATCATTGTCTAGTTCCCCAGGAGTAGAATGCAACATGTAAATTTGTTCCTCTGTCTCTGTAAGCGATATATCTCCATTGTTCAATAAAATATTGTTCGTGTTTTGAGCACTCGAACCAGACTCTTGTAAAAATGCTATGAGGCGTTGAGTTATGTGTAATTGCTGCTGTAATAAATGCTCCATCTTATATAGCCCACCAAAAACAGCAGATGCCTTGTAGTTAGAACTAATGTACAAAATGCAACAAGTAAACTTGTAAATAATGATACCAAGGCTTCTGCATTCACGATGTGACTTTTAATAACCAAGACTTATGGACAAAATAATAACACGAAGCTATATGTAGCAGCAAGGCACAAACGTAAAAATTCAAAACACACTAAGCGCTTTCACCCAACTAATCCGTGGGTTTCTTCAGAGTGAATTCACATATAAAATCACAATTCTTTTTAAAATTGATCTCATTATACATTCTCCAATCAGAGTTCAAACGATCTTTAACTCATACATAATGTATTACATTGTAATTAGTTAAGATACACGCCACCTAACTTGTATAAGCTCAGCCTATTAATTTATAAATTTGTTTAATTTGTTTGTTTATAAAGTGTGTTTTGAATTTTTACTTTTGTGCCTCGCTGCTACATATAGCTTTGTGTTATTATTTTGTCCATAAGTCTTGGTTATTAAAAGTCACATCATGAATCCAGAAGCCTTGGTATCATTATTTACAAGTTTACTTGTTGCGTTTTGTACATTAGTTCTAACAACAAGGCATCTGCTGTTTTCGGTGGACTATACAAGACGGAGCATTTATTACAGCAGCAATTACACATAACTCAATGCCTCATAGCATTTTTACAAGAGTCTGGTTCGAGTGCTCAAAACATGAACAATATTTAATTGAACAATGGAGATATAATGCTTACAGAGACAGAAGAACAAATTTACACATTGCATTCTACTCCTGAGGAACTAGACAATGATCCGTCAGCTAGCCATGGTTCGAGGGGTTCTATTGGAGAAGGAGCATGTCAGTCAAGACAAGGAACTAACAAGACAGGAAGTCCAGCCTCCGAACACCACTACGAACGCTAGGGGTGAAAAAGATGGTGAGAGAACCATTGTTAATCGAGCGTTTGGTCCCATGGTTATTAAGGAATTACTATCAGCACCGAGTTTCACGACTGTGGTTAAAAATAACAGAGACATGGGCACCTTGAACCAACAATTTCAGGACTTTGAAAAGGTACTGAAAAAATACAAATCTTTACAAATGGACAATGTTTATTTGGAGAGATCATTTGAACTGAAACAAGTACCAAAGGGTCTTCGTATTTTTAAATTGCCCTTTGGCTTTGAGCAAGACAGTGATTTATTTAAAGAATTATTGCTATTATATGACAAGACTGGCATGGAATTGGTGAAACTAATTATAAAGTACAATAACATTAAGTTAAGTAAGCTTAACGAAAATTTGTTAACCTTGGATAAAAGTATATGTGAAGATTTATTGTTTTAATTTAACAAACATCGCTTAGATACTATTATTACTGACATGGATAGGATCGTTAACAAAGGTTTAGAAATAAAAAAACAATAAAATTCAGAGAGACACCAACAATTATTTTCACAACAAAGCGTATTCACATTTTAAAGAATTTAAACAGAGTATACACAATGTTGTAAGGGAAGTGGGGCTGCATGAATCGAGAAATATTGAAAACAATGATTTCACTGAATATAGTGAATATAAAAGGAAAGAGACAGGGCAGGGTGACAATATTGCTCCTAATATTAATCAAGGTATTAACAATTTGTATAAGGATAGAGCTTTTTTAGAGGAACCAACTCTAAGGAGGACGGAGCATTTACGCGACCGGAACCAGGGTCAATATCAATACCAAAATTTAACCAGGGACACAACAAGAAACAGAACACATTCTTATTATTGAATTCTGATAAAGTCTCAATTAACAAAGCAGTCCACAATGAATGTATTGAATTACAGAGTGACAGTATGAGTGTTATGGAGGGATGTGACGTGAATTTAAAAGACAATAATCAGGCCATATGTATGTTAAATGAAAGTTTTTTTCTTGTTACATCAAATTTAGAAGATGTTATAGAACCAAATATCAATTCCAGTGAAATACTGAGTAATACATTAGGTACGCAGGAACTAAGTTGTACGATTATTAAAAACGGGGGATTCACACTATTCAGAAAAAGAAATTGGGGATGAATATATTACGCTTTTTAAAAAAGGGTTCACTTTTGTCCCAAATTTCAAACTAGATATAGGGAAGGTAATGATTAACTTAAAACTGTACATAAGAATGTTAAATCTTAAAATGTTTTTTTCTGGGAACAGCAACAAGGTGATTGAACCGGACATTGATTGTTTAAAGTTGAAGAGAAGCAGTACATTTATACCACCACACAATCCAATTATACATCTATTTGAAATGTTATGTGATGTTGGTATTAGAAGGGCTATAGATAACCCTATTAGAACAAATGACAATTTGACAACAGCAGAAAGGTTTTGTTTAAAGGAGCTGACAAATTCAGATCAATATAGAGTTATGAAGCCAAACAAGGGAGGGGGGGGTAGTAGTCATGATGAAAACTGATTACTTAAGCAAAATGTACAATATGCTGAGTAATAATGATATATATGAGAAAGTGTCAAAATTTGAAATGTGTAGGACATATACAAAGGTGGATTGGCAATTATATGAGTTACTTATGGAAGGTAGTATTGACAAGGAACAATACGACTATCTGACGGTAGAATTTCCAACTACACCAAATATATTTGGAATACTGAAAGTACATAAGAACATTGCCAACCCTCCATTTAGACCTATAGTTTCTGTAAAGGGGTCAAAACTGGAGGCTATAGCCCATTATATTGATGTGAAGTGTAAGAAAATATTACTTAAGTTGCCACACATTGTAAAAGATTCATGGCATTGTTTGAATGTGATTAAGGAACATGAGACACTTATATGTAATGATACTATTATGTTAACAATTGATGTTATCGATCTATTTTCTGTAATACCGCATGATTTAGGATTAGCAATGTTTCAAGCCAGTATATTGAACTATAGCGATATGAAGGTAGAAGAGAGCAAAGTGATAGCTGAGATTATGGAGATGGTATTAACAAACAATTATTTTACTATTGAAGGGGAATTTTATAAACAAAAATCAGGAGTGGCTATGGGGGCCAAATGTGCACCCATTTATGCCAATTTAGTATTGGCACAATGGGAAATGCAGCAAATCTTCACCTCCAAGTTCTGGTGTAATATTACTCTATATTTGAGGTTTTTGGATGACATTCTTATTTTCTGGAATGGAAAAGAGGAAGAAATCACAGAGTTTTTAACATATCTTAATAGTACTAGTTCATTTTTAAGGTTTACACAACCTATAAACAGGAATAAATGTGAATATCTAGATATATTGCTTGATCTAAGTGAAAAAGGAATTGGATCCAATATATTTAGGAAAAGACATACTCAAATTCCTTTTTACACTATAACAGTTGTCACCCGTATTTCCAGAAAAAGAATTTAGTGAAGGGACAGATGGTTAGGCTGTCCCATATTATTAGTGATGACAACAATTTTAAAAGTGAGATAGACAAACTTATCAGGATGTTCATTGACTGGGGTTACCCTGTGCAATTGTTAACAAATTTAAAGACAGAAATGTTGTTGAAAAGGAACTGTACATTTAAACCTATATTGAAATTTGATTACAATATCAGAAAAGAGTCATCTAGTAAACAAAATAAAAGGGATGCTTTCATAATACCATTTAATGGGTCTTCAGATGCTATAGTTAACACATTGACGGATGTATGGACAACTGTGTTTAGCAATAAATTGGAAGTATTAAGAATTATAGGGGATTCACCATGTGTTACATATAGCAGAGGAAGAAATTTCAAAGAGTATTTTGAAAATAACAACAAAACACAAACATATAACAATTCAAAAATGAGCAAATGTGGATTTTGTAGAACATGTAAATTTGTGAATGATGGTCCCTATGTAATGATAAATAACTATAACAGATCCATAAAATGTCCTGGATTTCTTAATTGCAATACCAAAATGGTTGTTTACCTAGCTGCATGTTTATCATGTCAAGCATTTTACGTAGGTAAAACCATTAGAAAGTTAAGGAACCATATCACGGAACACATTAGGGACATGAAAAACAAAAAAAAACAACTAATTCTTTATATGTACATAGTACGAGATGTCTGGATTTTAAAAGATTTATTTTCTTTGTTATCGACAGAATACCATACAACATGGATAAAGGAGGTGATGTTAAAAACCTGTTGGAGGTAAAAGAATGCCTATGGCAACTTATGTTGAATGCATGTAATCTGCCAGGCATTAACGAATATATATCTATTTCAGTATTCTTAAATATAAATCCTATATTATTTGACTAGTTTGAATTTGAGAAATTATTGAGAGGAACTATAGGTGTTATTTAATGTGTTTTATATATATTTTTATATATATTTTTATATATATTTTTATATATCCTATTGTGTTTTATTTTAAACACATTATAAATGTTTTTCTATCTTTTTATATTTCTAGTGGTTGGTAGAATAAGTATTTATTAACATTTTTAATATTTTTTAATAATATTTTTATAACAAGTATTTTTGATAGAATATTGTTATTAAGTATTAGTTCAGAATATATTAGTATATATTTTTGTAACAATTTAAAAACAAATTTATAAATTAATAGGCTGAGCTTATACAAGTTAGGAGGCGTGTATCTTAACTAATTACAATGTAATACATTATGTATGAGTTAAAGATAGTTTGAACTCTGATTGGAGAATGTATAATGAGATCAATTTTAAAAGGAATTGTGATTTTATATGTGAATTCACTCTGAAAAAACCCACGGATTAGTTGGGTGAAAGCGCTTAGTGTGTTTTGAATTTTTATGTTTGTGCCTCGCTGCTACATATAGCTTTGTGTTATTATTTTGTCCATAAGTCTTGGTTATTAAAAGTCACATCGTGAATGCAGAAGCCTTGGTATCATTATTTACAAGTTTACTTGTTGCGTTTTGTACCCTTTTGGTAATCCCATATTAGAAACCAATCCCCCACTTCTCAACTGCAGAGCTACTTGTCACCTTCCTAAAACGTAATGATTGCAAAACCCTTTGCATCATAGTCGTATACATTCCCCCAGGCAATAACACTTCTATTCTTTAAGAAATTCTTCTCTGGACAACCAACAATATAAATAATGAAACAATCATCCTAGGAGATGTCAAAATTAATTGGCTATATATTTCCAATAACAACCCCTCTACAGAAATTAACCTTCATATCTACACTCAGCTAGTCTCTGATATTGCTAAACCTAACTTCAAAAAAAAACAAAAGCTCAATCTTCGATTGGATCTTGGTTTCTGACCCAGAAAAAATCACCACCTCAGGGACTCTCTCAAATAGCATTAGTGATCACTCTCCAGCATTCATAATATGTAAGCCCACCTCCATACCAAATGTACACCAATATAGATACAGCAGAGAGCTATCCCATTTTTCACCAAACAACTTTAGTGACATCCTACAGAACACCAATTGGAGCCCACTAAAATTTCTCCCTCTGAATGAAGCTGTAGATTTTTTCAATTCTACATTTCTTAGAATCATAAATAGCCTTGCTCCACTCCGGTTAAAAAGGATCAAGGCAAAACATGCCATATGGCTGACAAAGTCCACAAAGCAAGTTATGTCCTCAAGGGACAAAGCCTGGAAAGCCTAGCAAAAAAGAAATCAGTACCC
This sequence comes from Protopterus annectens, assembly GCF_019279795.1. Taxonomy (NCBI): domain Eukaryota; kingdom Metazoa; phylum Chordata; order Ceratodontiformes; family Protopteridae; genus Protopterus; species Protopterus annectens. The sequence goes on along the minus strand of NC_056744.1, from coordinate 255,854,562 downwards.
AGCCTCATTCTTTACAAACAACTCTGCAATCAGGTTAAACACCTAGTTGCCAAAAACAAACAAAAAAAAGAATACTTCCAGGCTATCCAAGACCAACATAGATTAAACCCCCAAAACTTCTGAGAAACAATCAACTCCCTTCTCCACCCTGGAACTAAAAACAGCCCATGTCCAAATCCAGAAAAAACACCCTCTGAGATAGCCTCCATCTTCAACACATACTTCATCAACACCATCAAAAAACTTACTACCACCTTCCCAACTATAATAACTAACCCAGCAGGAACTCCATCTGTACACCCCTCTTCTAATTCTCTAGACACTTTCACTCTAACACCCATACCCACCTCCACCATTAAAAAACTTATTCACAAACTTAAACCCTGCGCCAATGACATTGATAACTTACCTGCAGAATACTTGCAACTCTCAGCATCCTCCATTGCATATCCTATCAGCATTCTCCTTAACAGGTCCATTCAGGAGTCCTATATACCTAATATCTGGAAAAAAATCCTTTATCCTTCCTCTTCATAAAGGCAGCAACAACTCTGACATCTCAAACTTCTGTCTTATTGCCATCATCTCCCCAATCTCCAAAATACTTGTAAAATGTATTCACATTCAACTACTCAGTCACCTGACCCAACACCAAATCCTCTCCCCCACTCAACATGGCTTTAGGCTCAGTCAGCGTACTAACACTGCCCTCATTTCCTTCCTCAATACAGTAAATAGAGCATAAGATGCTTATACCCTAGTATCAGCGCTCTTCCTGGATTCATCAAAGGCTTTCAACACTATCTCCCACTCCATCCTGCTTACTAAACTCTCTAATCTCAGACTATCCCCTCCTACCCTACATTGGTTTACTAATTATCTCAGTAATAGGCAGCAATGTGCTAAATGGCAACACTCTTCCTCTCCTTTCTTAACCACCAATACAGGTGTCCACCAAGGCTCAATACTGGGACCCTTCTGATTCAGCATATTTGTCAATAACTTTCATTCCTCTCTCACCCACAGTACTGTCATCCAATATGCAGATGACTAAACTATTATCTTCTCTGCTAAATCTGCCCCTGTACCACAGCATCTCACCCAAGAAGTATTTAATTCAACCAAAATGTGGATGTCCCAAAACATTCTTGCTCTCAACCCCAATAAAACAAAACATTTATTATTTAGCCCCACAAAATCCAACACTGTTGACAAGTCACTATTCTCCATTCATTCCCAAAATAATACCACCATTGAAGTCATCCCCAGTACCAAATTGCTACGTGCCACCATTGACGATAGATTATCTTTTGACCTTCACATCAACAGCAACATCAAAAAACCCATCAAAAACTAGGTGCCCTGTATAGGCACAGCTATTTTCTTAGCCTCTCCGTAAAAAAGGCTCTGGACTCATCCTTCCTACTTCCAACACTCCTATATGGTGCTCAAATTCTCACTAATCTACAGTCCTCCGTGAGGACAAAACTAAACTCCTGCTACAATAAAATAGCTAAATTTGCTACAAACACAACATTTTCCATCCATAACTGTTCCTCTCTGCATCAACAAAATTGGCTAGAATCCCCTTACTATCCCACATTCTTACAATAAACTATAGCCCACAAGCTCATCTATCATCCAGAAACTTACCCTTTATTCTCCTCTATTCTGACCATGTACCAGACTAACAGATACCTCGGTTCCGAAAACAAAATGTTACTATCCATAGAGAAACCTAAGCTTACAGCCAGTCAAATGTTGTACTCCTACACCATCTCTAAAGCATGGAACATTCTCCTCTATTCACTCAGAACTATCAGCAGCCTAGCCTCCTTCAAACAGTCCCTAAATCTACATCTCATCACACTGGTTATGCTCCTGTGCCCCAAAACACAACCTCAACACCTGATCTCTCTCCCTAGCTGTATACCTCTATCACTTCCTTCCCTTTTACTCTGCCCAGTTACTGCTTCCCTGTCACATTAGACTGTCCTTTCCATCCCTAACCCAGCTATCTCCTTCTATTCTTAGACTTCACTCAACTCCCCATAGCAGTTAGACTTGCAGATATATTAAAACTAATGCATTATTTGAATGCACACTAGCAACTCTGTAGATTTATTTAATTTGTGTGTTTTTTTGAACGTATGCCACTTTCTACTTCCATTTCTATTACTATTTCTAATTCTCTATTATTTTTTTTTTTTACCTTACTAGTTTTTCTTTTCATTCAATGGAATAGTATTGCTTTATGTCCAATGTTATGTAAATTATCACATTCTTTGTATGTATTTTGTGATTTTTTTTTCTGAAGATGTATTAATATTTTTCTTTTGTATTTTTATTTGTGGAGATTTTCTTCCTGGGCCTCCACTGAAAATGGGCTCATTGCAGGTCCAGTGGACTTTCCCAGTTATCAAATGCAATAAATAAATAAATAGATAAAAGTCAAACTTCTACTGTGGAGATTGTGTACTGAGTTCTGTAGTTTCTGTACTTAGATAGATCAGGGTTCTAGTCTCACTGCAATCAACTGGTCGTGTGTCTGTGCTCTTGTGTGATATTACACATAGCCTTTTACATCAGCATGTGGGACAATGTTATTACCATATTCTCCTCAACAGATACTGCTGATGTCATCAGCTATAAAGTGCTGTTTGAGACCCTCTACATCCAGCTTGCACTGTAGTGCTTGCTTTAAATACAGAGGTCTGTAGTCTGAGTACTTGGATAGGTAGGGGTTCTGCTCTCACTGCAGTCAACTGTGTGTGTTTTGTGCTCTTCCTTGACATTACAGAGAGTCTTTTACACCAGCATGTGGGACACTATTATTACCATATTCTCCTCAATAGACAAGGCTGATATCAGCTATAGCTGATTTTTGGATACACACTATTCCCACTAGAGCAGGGTCAGAGACTGGCCTGGAGACCAGACAGAAGTCACCTCATTCTATACGAAACAGATTACAGTGACATTGCTTTCAGTCTCTCCACATACACCATGGCATGGTTTGTAGCCCCTATGTTTTCTTGGTGAGAAACATCTGTGGTCTCTCAAGCTGCTGCATGTGTCTGGTGGGGTACATACAAAAGAGAGCACAATACTATTAGTGTTCTGATGATGTTCAAGTACAGTGCTGTCATACAATCCTAAGATGTGAATATGATGGCTTGTCTTATGATGTGCACAGCATAGGCCTTCAGTACTGGTGTAGACACTTGGTGGTCAAAGTTCAGATTGCTATTACCATCTACATGTGCTCCCAGTATTTGCATCACTGGGTTTCAGCATAGCAGGACTGTCGTCAATGCTGTAATTAGCATGGAATTCCACTTTTTCTGAAGGACAAAATAAAGACATATTTCTGCATTTATTTGAAGATTGTGTGACTCTGCCACTAGTCATTTGTCTGTGTTAGCTCCTCCTGTAGTATGTTATCATCACTGATGGACTCAATATATTGCTACATCTACATGTGTTCCCAGTGCCTGCATTACTGGGTTTACCAGAGCTGCTCAAGGTTTGGTCTCCTTAGCCAGAGATCTGAAGTCAAGCTAAATGAAATCCAAGGCATCCTGTGAAGTCTACTGAAAAATAAGTATTTCTATAACCTTCTTTGCACTTTTAAACTGTTTGCAACTGTTTCGCCACCTACTTTAAACTATTTTTTTGGTTGTAACTGCTAGGAAACCCTCCTAAGCTTCCATGCTTCTCTGTGTGCAATGTAGTTGTGCACTGCTGCACAGAGAGCATTCCAGCTGCACTTTTTAAGGCACCAGCATAGGTTTCTACCCCTTAACATCCCATAGATTAGTTAATTTTTACTAGTTCTACAACATAACCTAGTCCATCTAGCCCATCCTCCACCACTTATTACAGAATACACCTGGCATAATGGAAGGTCAGTTTCCCACCATTTGTCCAGCCAGCCTGATTGACATGGGCATCCTGAGGCAAGGTAGCAATTGCCTGATGTATATAGATAACGTACTACTCCTAAAACATGCAAATACAGTAAGTGAGAGATGTATCTCTGCTATGAATCTGGAATCAGTGTTCTCCATCTCTTACATAATAACAAGCCAAATACCAAGCAGGATGACAGGACCCATACTCCACTTCCCACACATACTAAGCACACAACACATAAACCCACACACATAGAGGTGCTCACTAGAAATATAACAAAAGAGCAAAGACCTCCTAAATGCAAAACTGCTGCACACAATACAGTCCAAACAGCACCCATAACACATAATAACACACATCAGTGTCTCACCCAATAACCCCCTAAGGCAAAACATATCTAAACCAAATATCTTGGTCATAAGCAACTCCATAGTGAGACACACAGATGTCCCCCTCACCAGGCTGGACAAGGGGAAGGTCATGGTTAGTGCCTGCCTGGTGCCAGGATCCAACAAATCATGCACACACTCAAGTCTCTCAATAACAAGTACTGTTATGACTGTGTCGTAGGCCATGTTGGAATGAATGACTTGAAACATACCTCACTGGACTATATGAAGAGAGACATGATGGAGCTCTCAGATTATGTGTCCCAGGCAGGAATGTTCTTAGCAGTAAGTAGCATTTTTCCCTCACCCAGGATGCTGCCACTATGCAAACAAAAAATGATTAACTTCAACAATTGGCTTAGCTTCTGGTGTCAGTCCGGGGGTATCTAGTATCTGACAACCTGGGATGATATGGTCAACAGACCATGCTGCTTTGCCAGAGATCATCATCACCTGTTGCCTCTAGGCTTTAGTTTGCTGGCAAAGGTACTTGCCCACCCCCATAGTGCCTTTTTTAGGCAATGTCATAAGAACAAAATTCCCAATGTAAATATATCCTCCACAAACAAATGCAGGGTTATACTACCTAATGCTAGGAGTCTAAATTAGAAACTTCACTTATCTGAAACACTTCTCACCTTGGAAGATGCAGATGTCTCTGCAGTCACGGAGACATGTTCAAGGCCTCAGAGAGTACCCTGGCCATGCAGAGCTGCAATTCCTTCCACACGTTCAGACCACACAAGGAACATGAAAAAACAGGGGAGGAGTAGTATCCTTCGCTATTAAAGACATGTACACATCTAGACTGGTTAAACAGTACGACTTCCTAGAGTTACTCCAAGTCCAACTAACTGTAGGAAAGATTCCCCCCCTTCATGTCATTGTTAGCTATAGGTCCCCCACCATGAACCATGAAAACCACACACCCTACCTGGACCTACTTTTGTCACTCTTAGTACAGCTAAATACCCTGGTCATGGGTAACTTTAACTATCCTTCCATCAATTGGTTAATATATATGAGCACAAACACACTTTCCCAAAGGTTCCTGGACTTTGTTAGCACAAATGCTTTGGTGAAAATAGTCAGCATCCCCAGAAGGCACTGTAACATCCTTGGCACAGTGCTCACCAACATGGAGGATTGCTGTACCACCCTATGTGCGATACTGTCCCTGGCAAAGTCTGATCAGAAATCAGTCTCTTCAAAGTAACACTCATTCCTGATCAACCCTCAGGGGTAAAAGGGTTAAAAAATTTCTCCAAAGCAAAGTATAGCCTACTGAGTGATGCTATCAGTAGTTTCAGGCTGCCCTGCCAACACTGACAGCAATGCTCCCTATACTGAGGAGTACATAAATGTCCTGTATTAACACCTGTATAGATATATAGACTCAGATGTACCAGAATGGATCAAATCAAGATGCTCACAAAAAATACGCCAACCTGGTGGGCAAGAACTCCCTCCAAAGCATAAACAAGCAGAATAGACATCTTGTAAAATCGTCTAAAGCTAATAGCAAAACTAAATTAACATCTTTAGCTAAGGTAAATCACAAAGCGTTCTTTAGCTATGTATGAAATCTAAAAGGGAAGACCCAGCTTTGTGCCAAACCAGCTGTGGACAGTACCACTTATACTGAGCCTGAGGACATTGCCAACCTGCCAGCGGACAGGTTTGGTGAAAATTGCACACCCCTATCCCCACCAATCACACCCCATAATATACCTGTTACCAGTCATCTGCCTAGTATCTCCAGAGATCAGGTCATAGTCGCACTCACCAAGGCCAAATACACAGCCTCTATGGGACCGGACAACATCCCAGGCTGCCTATTAAATGGTCTAAAACAGGAGTTAGCAGAATTACTGAATACACTCTTCAATCTCAGTCTAATCACTGGATTTTTCCCAGCTGAGTGGAAAACAGCAACAGTAATCCCCTTGCACAAAGGTGGTTCCTCAATCAGCCCTGGGAACTATAGACCTATAAGTCTTACCAGCCTTATCTGCAAGACCATAGAGAGAATCATTATGGATCTTATCAACAAGGATATAGGTGACCTCCAAACTCTTGATTTGACCCAGTTTGACTTTGTTAAGGGCAGATCTTGCCTGTTAAACCTAGTGGACTTCATCAAGAATGTCACCTAGACCCTGGATGAAGGTAAACAGTTCACACTGCCTATCTTGACCTAGCCAAGGCCTTTGATACAATCCCTAACTCAGGCTTTAATGAGAAACTCACCCAGCTGGGGATTAACCCTTATGTCACTAGATGTGTTGCCAAATGGCTCAAAAACAGAACACATACAGTCAAAATTGGGGATGTCAACTCTACTAGCAGACCTCTTAGCAGTGGTGTTCCACAGGGATCTGTACTAGGCCCCTACAATTCGGTATCTATTTTTCAGAAGTCCAGATGAAAATTGATGGCCTATGGCTTACCAAGTTTGCTAATGACTGCAAACTGGGTGCAATCATCAAATACCCCAAAGATATGAACATACTACGAAATGGGCTTACACAGACAAAGGATCTGTGGCAAAGCCACGGACTCAAACTAAATGCAAAACATGCATTATCATCCCCTTCACCAAAGAAGAAACCACTGCTAATTACAGCATTAATAATATCCCCTAAGTTCAAACCCAGTGGTGAGTGATTTAGGAATGCAAGTTGAAGCAGCCTTAATTTTGATCATCAGCTGTCCACAGTAGTAAGGAAGGCCTTCTACATTACACACCTCATAAGCGAGGGTAGAGCATCCAACTCTAAGGATGCTATAACTCCCCTGTACCTGGCTCTCATCAGACCTATACTAGAGAACAATGCTCCCTTCTGTGTGTACCTCTCCAGACATCTGCAGCAACTGGAGAGACCTCAGAGGTTTCTCCCCAAGAAAATTAATGGCCTACAACACATGACCTATACAGACAGACTGAAGGCCCTATCGCTTTACTCAGTATCATATAGACTGTTTAGAGGTGACTTCTGCCTGGCCTACACAGCAGTCACAGACTTTGCCTTGATGAAGTTGTTCACATCCACAAACACAATGGGATAAGATTCACTCACTCTAGGGATCTTAACCTAGCCTGCGATATTAACAGGATATGCTGGAGAGACAGATATGTCTGCCAGAGGGTGCCACTCCCCACTCCTCTGGAACAAACTCCTAACTCATGTAAGACAGAGCTCTTCAATGACCCTATTTAAGCATAACCTGGACAACTGGATGGGAAACTGTGAATTTACACTGGGGGTATCATCTATGTCCCTCAGACAGGGCAGCTGATGCTGATCATGCATTCGAGTGCAAACATAGAGTATACATCTTGGTCCATAAGGGAACAAGGGTATATCATGGCTAGGCTTGTAGAGGCCTTAGGGCCAACAGCCTAGTAACCTCCTATGATCCTATGATCCCATATGCAAGAATCAGCAAACTTAGTAAGCCAAAGGGCATATACTTTAGCTTGAACTGTCAAGAAATAGATTCCCAACAGTAAAAGGTCAAGCACAGTAGCCTGGGGTATGCTAATGTTGGACAACTCTACAGGATGACTCACCAATTTTCACAGTATGTGTTCTGTCGCTGAGCCAATTGGTTTCCCAACTAGTAACGTAAGGGTTAATCCACAGCTGAGAGAGTTTCTCAATGATACCTGCATGGGAGATTGTGTCAAAAACCTAGGCCAGATCAAGATAGGTAGTATGCATGTGTTACCTTCATCCAGTCCTATCACACAGAATCAATGGGCTGTGACAACATCACAGATCACCTGTCACATGACTTAGCACATACGCCTTATGGATACGGTTGAATACACACTTCAACACGTATTCCACAAGGGCTATATTCCCATAGAAGGGTGTACATAAATATGCATCCATCTAAGTCGGGGGTATAAAACCTGATGGATACATGTATAGACACATCCTACCTCTCCTCAACTGTGAGGTAGACTAACATGTCATCATGGACCTTTCCTAAATAGACACTAGTAATATCCCGGCTGTGTGTAACAGACTTGTGTAAGTTGTTAATGCTACATCATGTCTGTTACATATGATACATAATGACGACACTATCATCCTGTGGAACTTGACCAGGTCAAGGCATTTGACAGAAATCAACAGTGAGGTTTTCAATGAACACTGTCAGATGTGGCCATAAACAGCTATATTTCCAAAAGGGAAGACCAGTGTATCACATATGTGGCATCTAAATATATTGAAATGTGTGAAGTGACCTATATCTCAGGTCCAGTGATCAGGGCTGTCTGTTATGCCCTTTCCTGTCCATTATTTAAATTATGGACAGCACAGATGACATACACATCCTGTGTCCAAACAGCTGCCTGAAGGACTGCATATTGTGGAAAAAATTGTTGAATCTAACTGTGATATTAGTATAATACAGACAGTATCAACACACACCAAAGATTGCTGTCACAGCCATGACAACCCCTGTAATGATAAGAAAACATGGGGGATTTGTTACATCAGGAAAACAAGCACTCAACCCAAGCATAATCTGAACATTTTACCCTATAATCAGACCAATAGGTATGTGACCTGTGTCCTGGGGTAGATGGCATGTGGAACATCCACCAGCATGTGATTACAGTGCTGACTACTCTGTTGTATGTAACATAAGTACTGAGTATGTGAAGGACATCCACATCAGAGGCCATAATACCTTCATAGTTCCCAGCCTTCATCACACCAATAATCGAGTACAATGCACCCTTCTTCATGTATCTCCTTACTTATTGTCCTGTGATGTGCAACTGAAGTGTATCAGCTTTGTCACAGTGACAAGTATTGTTTTTGTGGCATAAACATTACTCTCTGATGGTGCAGAACCCCCATCAAAATGTTACACCAGATGCAGGTGTACTACCTGTTCTGGTGATGGACACACTACATACATACGCATTTGACAACATTAATGGCATGGATAACATTTGTGACAGTGTGGATTATGCCATACATATATATGTACTGACCATAATTGCTCTCCTCTACATGGACTTGATATTCATGTTGGTTTACAAGGTTTCATGGCCAGCAATACTGTTATGAGCTGGGAAACCTAACTTAGATGTGATGTACCTCATTAATATAAATTGCATGCTGCAGCTCGCTGACTGCGGATATGGTCACAGATACACTTAGTGTAGGCTGTATGCGGAGCTTACAAAGAGTTTAATGAATCTTGGGGTTAATGTTGAACTATTACATATTTTTGATTCATTTTGTCAGCACACATTTTTTATCAGTACATCCATAATCTAAGTGACAGTTTGTTGTGTGTATCTGTCACACAGATTTTAAGGTGAATGTTTTATTCACAAGTGTAAGTACTGTGATTATTGCTTGCGATGCATAGGTTGGTACACTTGTATGTCTGGTTGCATTTTCTGATGAGTAATCTTTTGTGCATATCCTGCTTGTTAACAGATGAATGGGAGTCTGCTGTGTCAGTGTTAGCCCAGCTGTTTGCAGACTGTGTGTCATGGCCTTCAATTCAACATTGGTATTGCACCTGCTTCAGACACCTTGGTTGTGTTTGTAAAAACACTGTTATAAACTAGGTTGATTGAGACTTACTTGAGTAGATACCTGTTTGATAGCAGCAGTTCATAATCAGTACACCCTGCAGTCAAAATTGGCATTATGTCTTCAACCCCTTGGTTGTTTTTTTTTTTTTTTTTTTTTTTTTTTCTTTTAATAGAATGCCTAGGTTGACTGATATTTGAGCTGGAATCCATTTGGCAGTACTGGTTCATAATCAGCAAGCATATTCTCAAAGTTTTGTTTTGTAAGCCTCGGTACACCTTATTGTTTTTGAAGGTAATGCATATAGTTGTAAACAAGTAATGTTGTCACCATTGCATTACATTCTGATCCGTCTATAGTTTAGATTGAACATATCACATTATTTTTAGTGCTGTACTCATTACATTGATGTGTGTTCGGCCAAATATCATGTTGCCTGTCTCAGAAAGTTGTCATATGCCTTGTGTCCACAATAATGTCTAATGACTTCCTCATGATTTTTACAATGGCATGCTGATGCTGCTTAAATAAATCATTGAATGCAGGCAGTAAAATATGTTTTTTGTACATTCGTACATTTTTACAAAGCTAATGGCCCATGTATGCCTGTCTAAGTATAGGGAATCGTTCAGAGAATTGTCCTGCTTATTAATATGACATATAAGACCATAGGTATGCTGTACATAATGGAATTGTCTCTGTCCCTGTGCAAATTGTCATAAAAACTATATTGTGTTGTGCTATGATTTTCATGTGACTGTTCTGTGTGATAAGACATTTTGTTTTATTTTCTGTTGTGTTTTACAATTAATCTTTATGGAGCATAGTACGCAAGGATGTTTGCAAATATGAATATGTTGATGTGCACAGGTGAGGCCACTGACCGAGTCTTCCAAAGAAGATGGTGACAATGATAACCATAATTCCAAGGCACCTGGACCTGCCCCTGCCCAAACCATCCTGCCTGCACCCCAGAGGAGAAGTCACCATGACCATGACAGAGATGTTTTTTTCTGGAGGAGATCCCAGATGTTATGAATGACTGATATGTTCCAAACACATATGAAGGACATGATGGGACCTTATTTAATGAGATGGCACAGACTATGTGAGATTCATTCAGGATGATAGCTCATGAGATCATTTGGGGATCTGATCCACATCAGCCTGGTCCCTCCAGTTGGTAAGTATTGTCTGAGTGCTCCACTTATGTTCTGCTTCTAACATGGTGATTGAAATTTAACTGATTTGGACTTCATATGCACTCTTGTGCATGCATAATATCTATCTGTCATGCTTATGTTTTATTATCATGTGACATTTACTTCAGTTTCAATGTGTGCATGACACATCTTAACAAATGACATTTTTCATGCACATTCAACTGTTCAAACATTGTAGTAGTTCATCCGTTGATAGTGCTGCAACAGGTATCCTGTATACATGTGTCTCTGGGCAACTGGCAGACAACATATGTTGTCTATAGTCCAAAACTAACATTGTCATATGTCTTGGATGTCTGTTTTGCAATATCAAGTATGTGCAACATACAAACATGTCATTCCACATGTGTTTGGATGACAGTTTTCATGATGTCCCACTGTCATGATGTGGTGTTATGTCGTTACTTGGCAATATGTATGCCAAGTGGGATCATATACAGGTATATCCTGTCTATATGAGGCCCTCTTTTTCTGGCTGCATCAAAGAGCAAGGTAATGTTAACCTGTACATAATGTTACAGATTACATATTCATTCACAGTACATTACACCATGTTTATTGTATGTTGCATTACCAGACCCAAGAGGTAATGACATTGGCGTACACCCTCCATTAATAGTTGCACACATTTTGACTGTACGTGTGTGCATATAGTTGGATGTATACTGACACAGAAATGTACCTTTGACAAGTGAGTATTCACTGATGTACAGCTGATGTGCTGTAATGATGCTCACAGAAGTGTCCTCTGCTCTACAATGAGCAGGATGGTTAACACACACTTGCACTTCTTTATTTGACATTTGCATGATAGTATATGTGTATGTGATTCCAATTTTTAGCTTACTTGCCTATGCATGTTGATGTAACATGCTTGCAAATAACTGTGTATGTGTATTTTATACATGCCCAGTTTTGTGGACATCAGACATTTATCTGACCATTTGTCATACATTTTCCATTTGTTGAAATGTATGTATGTGCATTTTATGCAACACACTATGTACTTTGCATATGCATTTGCATTTTGTCATGTTACTGTGTCCTACTTTACCCTGATGTGGTCCAGTTGTCCACCTCCCTCCCACATTAATACTTCCGTAGTATTTTTTCAGGTTTGTTTGACTTTGTTAAAACTACTGTCCATTACCATTTCTTAATTTGGCACAGTGAATATGTGCCAAATGTATGGCCATTTTACAGACGTAGGACATCTGCACACAAGCTGCTGGCTAATGCTTGTATTACATCCTTGTTCTCATTCTACTTGTGTTTTAGCCAGTGCAGTTTTTTTTCACATCCATGTGTACAACCAAGTTTACTTCACCCTGTCGAAGGCCGACAATATTGAAGCTGATATTGTCGGCACCAAAATGTCGAAAGTGAAAGTCATCGCCCGTGTAAATGGAAATCTCCGTAAGGGAAGATTTCCATTTACTGCGATGTAGTGCAATCTCCAGCTTTACTCCATAGCATATCACCTACTCAGAGGTGATCTCTGCCTAACATATAAAGCTATGTCAAACCCAGAGCTGTTGGACATGCTACACCTAAAGAAATCACAATCCCTCCGAGCTACACGCTCTAAGAAACTAAACCTTGTCACCACAATAAACAGGACATGCTGGAGAGATAGATTCCTATCCCAGAGATTTCCCATACTCTGGAACAGGCTACCCATCTATGTCAAGCAAAGTTCTTCATTAGCACTCTTCAAGAAAAATCTTGATGAGTGGATGGGAAATAGGAAATACACCCCGGGGATCACTTCTGTGTCTCTGTTCATCAGTGGCACAGGAAAATAACTTTCTTGGGTAGCGTAATCCAGGGAACCTTGTTGGCTAGGCTTGCATAGGCCCTTGGGCCGATAGCCTAGTACCTACCTATGAACCTATGAACCTATGAACCTATATTTAAGTAGCAGGGGGTGTAGGGGGTGCATGGATGCTTGCCCCCCTGAATAAAGCAATTTGTGTTGTGTTTGGGTGTTTTTTCTTTGTGTGTGTTCGAGGGTTTCGACATTTTCATGTTGATTATTACCCTGTCGACAGTTTGAGTTTTCAACAGCATAATATAAATGTGTACAACCTGCTATATTCATTATTCTGTACTGTTACATATTTTAGCATATTATTACAAGTCATTGGTGCATGTATGTCTATTGACCTTGATTTCATGTACATTCCATTTATGCCACTGATGCACATAAATACACATGTACACCTGTGTGTTGTCTTTGACATGACATATGCGTGTAACATACACACATTTCATAACATGTTTGTTTTGGATGTGTTCACCTACTTGTGTGTGTAGCAACCTTTGCTGCTTTCTGCAGTACTTCTGTTTGGCACTGTACTAAGTTGTTTGCCTTTCAAATGCATGGTCATAGTTTTGGTTCTGAACTCTGGAGTTAGCTACCACTGTGAGACCTACATTTGCTCATCTGTGATGTCAGTTGGCTTATACCTGCACCTCTGACAGACTATTTGAATATGTATTTATTCATCCAATTTGTACTGTGATCTTTATTTATTATCCTACAGCACACATTTACCATTGATCATACGCATCCAGGTGCGACTGTCACACAGTTTGCTAAATGTGGTAACACGATAGTGCATAGGTAGATATGTTTTTCTGCATTTCAGCATGACTGGTATGCATCCACACCCTGTTTGACAACTTTCTCTCGCCCGTGTTGTGCAGTGTGCTGTCTGTGTTACTTCCTGTCCTTGCTTTTTTTTCCAACCTTTGTCTGTCTTGAGTTTTACTATTTGTTCTATGGGTATACCTGCTGTGGTTGCCTTCACCTCCTCTATCCTTATGTTTACCTTTCCTTCCAGTCTTAAAAAAATGAAAAGAAATGGGGCCTATTCCCACACCAAAAAAAAAAAAGAAAAATTGACCATGCCCCTCTGACTTTCCCTCAGATTTTTCTTTTCCAACATCCCTTTTGTTTGTCTTTCTTCTTCACACATACACCACATTTTCTTTTTTATCTCCCACTTTTATTGGGTATGTGCTTTACCTATGTTCCCCAGACAAGTCTCAAACCCTTTGTTAGCAATTGTTAGCTATGGCAAAGTGGCTCTTATTGCCCTTTGCCTTTAAATTTTCTTTTAGGAAATATACAGATTTCATTGAATCCAGAAGTCCAAGCCAATATTTTTTTAACGCTACATATATTATATAGATATTTATAGCTGTGTCTGAGTTTAATGTAATGAGTGATGTGAATATATATATATATATATATATATATATATATATATATATATATATATATATATATATATATATATTATAAATAGCCTTGCAGCTTGGAACCACATAATATAAGTTAGTGGATATGACATATGGAAATATCCGTGGTTGTTTGAGATGTTTATGTGTGAACTCCTGCAGATATATATTACGAATACCATAAGGTTTACTTTGGGATGTTTAGCATTTTCAATCTGTGTTTTTATTTATTTATTTTTTTGTGTGTTTATCACAAAGGAGTCAGTGACATTCCGAAGTCATCCATAACCTTACTATTTAGATTTAGTTTTATTTTTAAACAACTACGAGGATTCTTGATTTGTGATCATCTTTCCATTTCATAATGTACAACATTATTGGACAGTCATTTCTTATAATTATGGATTACTAGTGAATTTCTGTAGTGCGTTGTTGAAACTGCAGTTCTCTGTTGTGCACTATGGCATTCTGAGTTTTTTGTTATATATTAGCATATTACAATATTTCCCACTAATATCAACAAAATGCTGTGGATTCTGCAAACTTTATAGAATCTGAACCATTGTATGATCATCACTGTTTAATCTGTGTACATCTGTACATGTGGCTTGTCATGACTCAAAGGTGAATGTCAAATGTTGCTTTTTTTCCTGAGCTAGAATATATGGCCACAGCCTCTGTCACCCATGCCTATTTCTTCTGTCCCCTTTATCCTCCTGATCATCCTGTGACAATTCTGATAACTCCATGTCTGACATCTGAGGTGCTTGGGGTAGTTCAACCATACCTGTTGCTAGCAGGCCTCTATGTTTTGAATTTTTCATGTTTTGCAGCATGGCACACATGGTGACCATACATAATGCTTTTTCTGGTATGTATTGCAATGCAGACATGTGAATCTTCCTTTCAATATGCCAAACACATGCTCAATGGTACTTTGTGTCAAGGTGTGTGCTCTTTAGTATGCATCCTAGACAGCTGTTGATGGGATTCTGTATGGCTTCATAAGCCAAGGCTCCAGTGAATAACCAAAGTAATCTGATTTTAGGGGGATAAGAAGAAATATTTGTTCAACTTGCTTCCTGTTGCAATCTCTTCTGCTTACACTGTAATGGTGGCCATGTATTTATCTAGTAGGAGCCCCTCCAGTGTTTCACCATGTTGAAATGCAGCACTCAAAGCACTTGCCCTCCAAATTGCTGGACTATGCACTCTACCAGGGTTGTCGCTCATCTTGTACATCTGAATAAGACAAAGAGGTTTGAGTGTTCATTTAAGTAGTTTATTACATACAAACACATTAGGATGGATGACAGGAACATTAAACTTAAATGATGTAACTAACTGACTTGCTACTACACACATGCATGCTATCACTCTGGCTGCTCACTCAAAATGGCATTCTTGCTTGCAGGTGCTCAGTACTTATATGCATGTGCTCACTGACTGGAATGCTTCTTAAAGGTATATCACATGCTCTTATCTACATCCTTCCTCTTTACTGAATTATCTCATATAGAGAATGACATTGGAATAGGCGTGCAATTATATAGACAATAATAAACAAAACAACAGGCATGTCCAGGTTGCCTTCATACCTCTCAACTGTACTTAATTCCTTGGTATTTATGGGTTTAGAAGGCAAAATAATGGGTTGCCACAAATTCCCGAGTGGCCCCTTTAATTCCCCATTTTGTAGATGTTTTTGTTTTCTTATTTATATTTACAAGTTTAACTTTTTGCTGATGTCATCACGCATCACCAGCGTATCCTGCAACATCATCAACATGTAGGGGTGGGCGTGATAACATCAGCTTCATGAGCAGACCGACTGCCTATCGGATTAGATGCTCGGATGAGTGTTTGTTTGGAATGGAAATAGTAGCAGTGAGTGGAGTTGTGGACAAAAATTTAAATTCAACTCCTGCTGCAGAGTCCACGGGTCAGGATCAGGATGAGAAAATTTGCTTTCTCGTTTCCTTGGCTCCGACAGCTCGTTCTCCAGCCAGGTAGGTTAGCAAAAAGTAATAGTAAATAGGTTAACGGGTATACGCATTTTTATTTTAATAAAAACAAACTGCAGCAAAGAAATCTGATTGTAAGCTGTCATTTGGTCCAAGACTGCAAGTTGTAACATGCTGTTCAAATTATACCACATAAGCAGTGTGGTTTAATTTGGTTAATTTAAATGTGCTGTGCAGCAGCGGTCTTGTGGTGTTTCAGATTTGAGTTTGTGCTAGTGCACATCTGCAAGTCGGCCAAACACCAAAACAAATGTTCCATAGTAACTGCATTCTCACCATTTCAATGAATATATTTTGGTAGAACATCTACTGTTTTAAGAAAAGACTGTTTATACAATTTTGAACTGATACATTGTTAGAATCTGAAACAGTATTTTTTTGTTTTACATTCTTCTGTCCATAACATTACTATTTTTGATTAGAGCAAGATCAGGACTAGTGCATGGGATATGTGGGTTGCTTAAAGAAATATTATGCTGTTTCCCAACTCATTTCCTACACGATTAGTATGCAGTGTGTTAGTGGTCATGTTGTACATTATATGCTGGGCAGTCAAAAATGTGTTTTAATTGTGGAGCTGATGCACATCTGTGGTTACTAAGTGTCTAACAAAATAATATTTTCTTTGTGGTCAGATTTCACATAATGTGTTTTAATGTATTCAAAATGTTTTGCAGATGACAGTGGTTGGTTTAGTTTCCAGCAGAGGGTGTGTGGGGGAGGAAGGCAGTGCATTAGCAATTGAAACTACTGGATGAACTTGTTCAGGGGATAATCTTGGAGTTAGAAGGATTATAAACAAACTAGTGAAGGCTGCTTATGAGAATTTACCTGCTATGCAAATGGGGCCCTCGAGTTGGTGCAGATGGAAGCCCTTCTTTCTACTAGTGATGGGAGGGGGAGTTGTCTGCTGATCCACATGTTCCTAGGAAGGATATCCTTCAATTAAGTTTCAGGAAGGGGTCTTTACGAATATTTAACTTTCTTCCCGGACAAAGAATGCTATTCCCAGAAATATAGAAGGAGGGAGGGGTGGATTAGTTTTAAATCAGTTTATTAGGGATCCTACTGTGGGGATCAGTTTTCAAGAATGATAAAAGTGGGGATGTAAAAAGGGAATGTATTACTGATACTAACTTAAAGAAAAGTATGCAAGTGGATGTTTGTTCAGCGTTTGGCTGATAGTAAGAAGGAAGGGAAGAGGGGAAAGTGTTAGTAGACAAGTTAAAGAAGCATACAAATAAGTAGCTTAACAAAAAGGATAAAAAAAGGATAAAGGTTGAATTGTACACTTTTTTTTCTTTAAAAGTTAATAGTGCTGCTGATGAAATATGGAATTTGGTGACATTTAACTTGTATAGATCTGTTAGAACAAATATCATCTGTCTGTCTGTTGGGTGTCTGATAATTGACTATAATTCACTGGGAGCAAGCATCTGTGTTTTGGGATTGGGATATTTTTAGAGTATCCCTGGTGCCTAGTGTTCCCCTCACCCCTGGGTACTGTTATGTCTCAGGCACAAGTTGAAAGAAGTAATCTTGGAGGTGAGTGGCTCCCCTCACCCAGATTCCCATTCTGTTGAAGTGCCACTTAAGCATGATTTTAAAGAATTATCCCTGTTAGCTAGTGGTTCCCCACCCATTATCCCCATTCTGTTTAAGTGCCGCTGAGGGCAGAGTTTAAGAGATATCCTTGGAGGCTAATAGTTCCATTTACTCAATGTTGCTATCTCTGCTCTTTAGTCTATGGGTGTGTTGAAATATAACAGCCACCCTAAACTCCCACACACACACTAAACTGCACCCTCCTCATGCAATCACACTCACAGACACACTCATCTATTCACGCAGACAAACACACACACACACACACACACACACACACACACACACACACACACACACACACACACGTATACACCCTTACTTAACTTAAGCCTTCACTACCTCCTCTGCTGTTACATACCAGGAAGACACACATTCACACAGCCCTTCACATACACTCAGGCATATACCCCCTAATACTATACTATACTAATAGAGGTTGTATAAAAATATTTATAAAGTCTAGAAAATTAGAAATTATGAAGTCGTTGTTAGTTACTTTAGACCCAAACTTGAGTATGGAGTAACAATATGGAAATCTTATAAGAAAACAAATATGAGGAAACTGGAAAGAGTACAGCAGAAATATACCAAGTGCATCCGTGGATGTGAAAATTTAAGTTATTATGAAAGATTAAAATATCTGAACTTCTACACTGTTGCTTATAGATATCTAAGTGCAGATCTTATTCAGGTATAGAGGGCATTTAGAGATAACTACCTCTGGGAATGTTTGGGGTTATCAAAAATAGTAGAGAATCATCAGATATCTTATGTAGAAGATTATATAGGAATAAGAAGGGTACTAACTAGTTCTTTGAGAGAGCAGCTGATGCATGGAACAGACTACCAAATTACATTTAAGCAAGCACTAGTTTAGAAGTGTTTAAGAACAGCCTTGACATATCTGTATGTATAGTAAAACATGTGCAAGCATACATTTTCATTGGTCAGTATTCACTCATTCATCTAACTTGTTCTGTAAAAACCTCTTTGATCAATAAAATGGTATAAACATGAACATCAAAATTTTGTTTCACACAGACATACACACGAAAGACTATAATGCATATCAGTGACTATCTTTCTCATGAGCTAACAACAATAAAGAAAAGTGAAAGATTAGTTAAGGCCATAATGGAGACAATGTAAGAAAATGATGAGTCTATGATGGAAATTCAATAGAGCCTACATGGAGTGATTTTCTGTGTAGGCAGAGTGGTACGGTGCTAACACGGAATCCAGCAGCCGTGCAATCCAGGAAACAGAGCAGAGTGGCATGCACAAGCGTGCAGACACAGAAGTGTCTTTGGCATGCAAATTACCTCATAAGCAGATGAATTGAATGCAAATGAGGGTGCAGGACCCGTGTTGGTGTTAGAAGTGTAAACAGAAAATTTCCATGTACATAAATGTAAAAATTGAACAGGGGCTGGAAAAGGCCAATTAAAAAGTCAGAATTGTCATAGTAGGCACAGATATGTGCAAAACTGTGCCCTGTGAGTACAAAAACTAATGCAAAATAATATAAAATAATAATTGTTTTAATACCCATATTATGTTTGCTCGACATGCAGCAACACACAAACATGCTTTTATGCAAAAAAAATATATATATATATTTATTTATTTTTATTTTATTTTATTTTATTTTACATTTGTTGACTGGGAGTGTCCGACTGAGCTAAAGCCCTTTTTCAGCAGAGGCCCAGGTTGCATAGCTCCAAATAGTATAAACAATTAAAATAGCATCATGGTAGTCATGGCACAGAATAAAGAAAATTAATATAAAGAGTCAAGTGTTTTCTCCCTTACTGCATAGAAACAGAATGCCAGGTAATTCTACTTTCTCTACACAAACCAGTGTCCCTACAAAAACAGCAAAAAACAGATATTACCAGATTTAAACCAGGCAAAGGCACTGTAAGCGGTGTCTGGTAGTAGGTATGACAAAAGGAGCTGCATCCAGTAAACAAAAGAGGTTAGAAGGAGAAGAAATGGAGCCATGAAATGCAGAAAAATACAACATAAAAGGCAAAAGCAAAGCAGGCAAGGAATCACAACAGCAAAAGCAAAGTGAACAGGGTATGTACAGGGCAGGGAATAAAAACAAAGACATACAACATTACGCGCCATACCCGACTCAAAGACTGGCAGCTTCATTGAGCAGTATTTCACAGCTCTGCAAAAACTATCATGAAAAAATGTAACCCTATACATTAATCCACACATTGAGGAAGGTCTGCTCTCCTTTGCTCATGAAATATAGAGACAAAACATAATAGAGGAGCAAAAACAAAATAACTTTGAATCTTTACTGACAGTCTTATGCATGGCATACAATTTTCACATCTGGAATATGTGCAGCTGTTTATTTCTAGGAAAAACAGTGGCTTAAGACATTTAATAAAAAATAAAAATTTTATTGTTAACTATACAAGAATCTCCAAGCACAAAACATGCTAGAGTTTGGCGGAGAGCCATGAGCATGGAGACAATTAAGCTCAGGAGTTGTACAAATACTCAAGTGAATACACACAAGATAACCATATTTCCAACTCTCCTCATATACTGCCAACTGTTCCTTGCCAAGTTGTAAAAGCTCATTTTGTCTTTGTAGGGATTGACAAAATTAATATAGTAGTAATCGATGAGATAGCCATGCATAACATGTTGACCTCTAAAGAACGTAGATAGATTGTGAATTTAGGGGCTATGTTTAAACCGGGTCTTAATGATCATTGGTAGGCTTGGGAATTAATTATATATGTTTAGTTGGTTTATTTATTTAGGGGGCAGATACTGGCATTGCTATTCAATTGGTTGTGGTATTTTAAGTTTTATCAGAATATTTAACATCTGGGTATACTAACAGAGTGGTGGACGTGCATGTATTTGTTTCTATCAGGTGGTAATATGGTATTTAAGCAAGTGGTTACAAATTATTTCATTTAAATAGAAAAAAATTTTTTTGACATCTGCAATATGAGTATGTACTTGTTTTAATAATTATTGGCTACATAATGTGGCTTTAAATAAGTATATTTTATTAATACTTATTGAGTTTCCTGGTATTTATAATAAGCATTATACATGCATATCTTATTTAGATGTTTAACTGATATTTAGGTATTAATAGTGGAGAGGTTAAAGTACACTGTCACTTTAAATGCTGTCACATTTAAATGAGAATGCACTAAGGTTTGGATGTACACTGATGACGCTTTCGTAAAGCGAAACCAGTCTGTGGGCAGACTGTGCCAGGAATAAATGGCTTTTTCTCTTGTGGCGTCTCTTTCTTGAGTGCTGGGAGTGTTTTTGAACTGAATATTCAGTTTTTTCCGTGCACCTGAGGCTGGATACGTGCACCAATTGTTTGGGGCTGTTTTATATATATATATATATATATATATATATATATATATATATATATATATATATAGCCACATAAAGGTGTAGAGTGATGTAGTGCTGCAGCCACTTGTACACTAAATGTAACTGGTGGTGCACGCAACTAGTACTGTGAGCTGTAGTGTATAATACTAGGCAGATATTGGGTTTTAATCTAGCATCAGCTACTTTCTGTGTGGGTATGTGGAGATGTTCCATACAAAGGGTCTATATCATATTGTCGATGTCTGACAACTTTGAAGCACTTAAGGTCGAACTTGAATGTTTGAAGTGTTAAAACTTCGAATGTCAAAAAAAAAATTTAAAACCCAAGACAAAAAAAATGCTCTATGCAGGGAGGCAAGCCCCCCAGCACCCCTGCTACTTAAATATATCAACTCCGAGATCGCACTACAATGCAGAAAAGGGAAATCTTCCCTCCCCGCACTCTATGGCGATCTCAGCTATATGTTTTAAACTTCTGACACTTCGAACATTGAAGTTCGACCTTTAGTGCTTTGAAGTTGTCAGACTTCGATATTATGATGTAGACCCCATACAACAATACAGACATGTCCATCAGGCCTATGTTTGTGTAATGCTCAATCATTTTTGGTCCTGTGACTAGCATCCTCCACAACAGTGCCTTCTCTGTCAACAGCTGCTGATGTCGTCCACCTTAATAGCACTGGCAGAAACTCTCAAAACACATCCTATGTGGCACATGCAATAAGCACGTAGTGCTATAGAATATACTACTAGATAGGTAGGGGTTCACATTTTAGAAAGGGCACCTCTGTGTGTGTGTGTGTAAGTGTATCCCCTTGCACCACTGTGTCTATCTGTCAATCCCCCTATTGGCCTCCTTTACATGGCCTGCTGATGTCATCCACCTTAGCACTGGCAGACACTCTCAAAACACCTAAGCTCCATGGTGCATGTGCTAATTACTTTGTGCTATAGTATATACTACCTAGATTGGTAGGGTTCCTAATCTCAGAAAGGGCAACACTGTGAGTGTGTGCGTAAATATATCCCCTTGCACCAGTGTGTCTATCTTGCCTATCAGTCTGTACTGGTTATACATTTTAAGGCCCTGTGGCTACCTATCAACCCCCTTTACAGGGCCTGCTGATGTCATCCACTTTGACAGTACCGGCAGACACTCTTAAAGCACGTAACCTCCATGGCTCATTGGATAAGTACCTAGTGCTAGAGTATATGCTACTAAACAGGTAGGGGTTCTAATCTCAGACAGGACCACTCTGTGTGTATAAATGTGTCCTTTTTCACTAGCATGCTTCTCTGTCTGCAATGGTTATACATATTAAGGCCCAGTGCCTACCTGTCAACCCTCCCATTGGCATCCTTTACAGGGGCTGCTGATGTCTTCCACCTTAACAGCACTGGCAGACACTCTCAAAACATGGTTCATGCAATAAGTACTTAGTTCTATAGTATATACTATATGATAGGTAGGGGTTCTAATCTCAGAAAGGGTGATTCTACGCGTGTAAATATATCCCCCCTATCTGAGTGCAATGGTTATACATTTTAAGGCCCTGGGAGTAGCTACTTGTCCTAAATAGCCCACATGTATGTAAGCATACATGCTATACACCAACACATACATTTGTAGGTACAGAACACCCAGGTGCACATATCAAGGGTAGCATGCCTTACCATGGGGTATGCATGCAGGATTATGAATCTGCCCCATTGTCCCTGACACACTGTTCTATACATAAACACCTAGGTAACCATGCACATATACAGCTGTACATTGCTGATGTCATATTTCAGCTTTGGTGCCATCCCTTTTTCAGATGCTGTATTGCCACCAAGTCTCCACAGTGCAGACCCTGGGAACAGAAACATAAAAAGGTCTGAGAGACACCTATCAGTCTGCAACACAACTGCCAATGTAACATCATGCAACAAACATGCAAACACTTTGATGTGTACACATGACACATGGCAGCATACAGTACCTGTCATGCATAACACTACCGCACTACAAAATGTCATATAATGTACTATAGTCACCTTGTGCATCAAACACATATTTGCATGTCCCTGCATAGATGGTATTGATGGCAGGGATCAGGCACAGGTATCATCACATGCACAGGGCATGGTGTGGGGGTGCCAGAGGCCTAGGTTGTGCCAAACAGTTGACATCGTGTGTGTGAGTCAGGAAGGGGTGCTGGTCAGCTGGGCCATGAAGAGGTGACATGTGTGTCTGTTGATGACCTGCATGTGAGAGTGATGTTTGAGAGTGTATGCATACACAGTCAAGCCATGTGCTATCCCTACAGGTGGGTATGTTGGACAGCAGTGGCCCATACATGGCGAATGGACAGTTCACCATCTCCAGCCATGAACGTGAGAATTGACTCTTCCAGGAGTGGCACTACCACCACCATGCCCAGGTCAGATGTGGTACTAGTTGCTGATGGTGACTGGTCTCTGCTGTGCCTGTGTCCCTCATGGGAATGCCCAGGACCATGTGCCCATGGCCTGCCACATCATGTTGTGGACCACTGCCACTATGGGAGTGTGAGTGTGCATGACCACATGGCATCTCAGCGGATATTGCTGCTGACCTATGGCCATGTGTCTGACACTCTACTCCCACCATATGTTCTAGCAAAGGCAATGTGTGGCCAAGGACTGACAATGTCTCACCTGACTGTCCACTACATCAGTGAAATGATGCATGGCATCACCAGTGTGGTGGAGGGAGTCACGCATGTCAGACAGTGATGCATCCATGATCCTGAGCATCCATCTGGTGTTGCATTTGGAACATGCCTGTGCCTCCATGATGGACAGAAACGTGCATCAAGTCACTCATGATGTGATGCCTGAGACAGGTGGTGGATGGGCAGCAGTCCTCCTTTGAGCCAGTTCTCTGGTTATGGCTAGTGTCTGCACTTACTGATGCCATAGTTGCCACATTCTCCTGTTTGATGCCACCACACTCTGACTGCCCAATATCTGTGGCCTCAGGGGACTGGGTATGTGTGAGCATACCGACTGTGTGCAAGGACAATGGGGGAAGAAGTGGGTTGTCAACCCATGGGAAGGATTCAGCCGCCAACAACCCCACCTGTGCCTCACTATGGCCACCATGATAATCAGAGTCTGATGAGGCATTGATATCTGGTTGTGAGGGGGACACATTCCAGCCACAGTCACCTGTGAGGAGGAAGACAACTTAAATACATTAATACCTGCACTATTATGTCTGGTGATCCACACACACACACACACACACACACACACACACACACACACACACACACACACACACACACACACACACACATATAGGTGAGGTGCCACAACTGCATTACACATACCACATCATATTTCAGATCCCATACACAACACACAAGCAGACTACAACATACACAGACAAGACAGGCCCTTTATAACAAGCACTGTAGCTATGTTTGGTTAATGCTGCCACTACTATACACCTGTGAGATAAGCGATATGTCAGTGTATGTGATAAACCTACACCTAAAACACAGTGCACCCATCTTGAACATGCTATCGCCCCCCCTGTATAGCAGACTCCATAGACCTTCACAAAACTCAATGCAAATATGTTACAGCTCCTGAAAATACACTACTGTGATTACCAATTCAATGCACTTCAGTTAATCCCTCAGAAACTGAACATACAAGTATTGTACTCTGGCTAAGCATATCCGTTGTGTCTACAGCAAAATGGCAGCCCTTAACATTCTTTGGGTATATATGATCCATACAAAAACAGTTTCAGACTCACTGGCTACAGGATGTTGGACTCTGGCCACACCTAACGTACCTATGTAAATCTGAGGGAGAGGTATTGTCACCAAAAATAAATGTGGCATTGTTACAGGATAGTATGTGCATATATTAACATGTACAGTAGGAACTGTGATACTGCCCACATTGCTGACATTTTGAGTATGTGTGGACAAGTGTGCATTACAAAGAACCCCCCCCCCCCAATGCAGATTGGCCTTACATCCATGTACTGGTATGCAAAGGCTGCCAGAATGACTTATACAGTATTACAGTGATGAACACAGGAGGCTTAACTGGACTCTCATCTGCTGTGGAATCTGTGGCACCCACCTCCATAATATATGGGGTGATGGATGCTTGGGAGTTGGTGGCTGATCCAAGGTTTGCCAAGAATTCCTCTGTGGCTGAGAATGGTTGTTCTGCTGCAGGCACTCCACCAGTGCAGCACGTTCCTTGGCCACAGCAGTGACCTTTTGTCGTGCAGCATTTACCAAATCTGTTGCCCAGTGTCGGACTTGCTTGTAGCTTCTTTCCTGTAGCCCTACTTGGTTTACTGCTATGATGAGGTCAGCCCACAGTGCAGCATATTGCTCACAATTCTGGCAACTCCTAGACAGCAGTATGTTGCGATGCAGTTTGAGGCCACCCAGGATCACATAATTTTCTGCAGCTAAAAATGGCGGCTGCCTCCATCTATACATCTTTTCTGAAAGACAAGAAGAGGGGAACATATCACAAGACCACATACATTTCTCTCCACTATGTACACCCTGCACATCCAAATTGGCCTGTACAGTCCTCCACTAACTCTCACATCATACCCCACCATCTATCAATACAGTATGTAAGTGGCTATCAGCAACATAGTGGCAATATTGGTTGTGTCCTTGTGTGCTGTGATGGAGTGTGTTGTATGTCTCCACTTCCATCAATGCCATCTGCTGTGGTGTGTCCTCTATTGGGAACATCCCAGTACTAAGTCATACAGCCACTGTCTGACAAATAGCTGAGAGTTACTACAAGTATATGGATACAGTCCAGCAACATCTGTGTGATGCAATGACAGACAGCACTGCAAATGTGCTGTAGGGTATCTTCCCTGTAGGTGTCTGACTTCTGTAGTATACAGATGTTTATGGAATGTGTACGTGCGCCTGATATATGCAGTCCCTTTGCCAGAAAAGTGGATGTCTAGAAAATGGTTGGACAATATTTAATGGTTGATCTCGGAATGTGGAGAATCTGGCTGTCACATGCCAGAACCCTCAGAAAACAGTTATGCTACAGTAATATCTGTTACTGTATTAATTCTCTTACTTTGTATGATCAATATGTACACTCTGTCACTGAGGTCAGGCCTGTGCCCCCCCACTACTATTGGCTATGACCTGAAGGCCTGCTGTAGGGGGGTACCAGGTATGCTAGACATAGCTCTCAAGTGATGAGATACGAATGTCGACTAAACAGTACCTAGCCAAAGTACATCAGGGATAGTCAGGGACACCTGTACAATGTTTGAACTATTCCTGTGTGACATTCACAGACTGAGAGGAGCTGAATGATAGTACATCATGTGATATGCCAGCTGTGTCCACCATTATGTACTGTAACCATTGTCTAACAGACAATCCAGTAGCATTTGTACAGGAGCTGACCATTGTAGGAGGGACTGAGAGGGCCAGAGCTGTGATCTATATCACAGCAGGCAGAGTTGAAAGGAATTCTGGACAGCAGACTATCACCAACATGTCATTCCAAGAGATAGATGAACTACAGGCCTACTGTTGTAATCCCTATACCCCATAACTGCATCCTCCCATCTGCATCCCATTAAATGGGGACTACTATTACGTACTTAATAGAGTGCTGTAATCTTTTTTTGTGCAAAAGTCCTGAAGAGAAATGCTTCTGAAATTGCAATCTATCTTGGTAAAGCAAGTCACAGACCTGTTTACTATAGGCAGCTGCTTGCCTATTGTAGGTAATGCTCATTAACAGATGATTGCCTGTGCATCACTCTGTGGCTCAGACTTAGTAATTGCATCCAGAATAGCTGAGTTTCACTTTCATTAGCCAATGGCATGGCACAACAGTGCTATATTTAAAGCCTTCATATAGGCCTTGGCCGCATTCCTAGTCTGAGATATGGACATTATCGAGGTGTGGAGCCTACAGCATTGCAGAGGGTAGGTAAAAATACTGTCCACTGTTGGGATTTATGTGGTATGTCCACAGTTTTGCATGCTATGTTTGGCCATTGTGCAATGACCTTCTGATTATGTGGCAGTTCAGTGTTACACAATGTGGGCTGAGATCAGTATGGGGCGGACATTTGCGAGTGTCATATGTCACACGCATCAGAATATGCCTGCTTCTACAACAGCTGTTGGTCTATCAACGGTGTATGTTTGTAGGGGAAGACTTGACACATGTCACTGTCGCTTGACCTTTGACCCCTACCCCCTTATGTTTGGGTGTTGTGTGGATCCCTTGTTCTAGGGGATTTTGAGATATGGTAGGTCTGTGGCAGATAGCTGAACATATGTTGCAGGCTGCAGCTGATGGGTTTTTCCTAGGAGTCATACTGGGGAGTGTGAACACATTGGAGAACAGCAAGCTATATGTGCCAGTGAGGGAGCAATGTCAGCTCTGTTATTACAGCAGTGCCAGGGTGAGGGTAACCATAACAGTCCAGGTGAGTCATGTGCTTAAGGTACATATGTTATGTAATAGTGCCATTCAGAGAGTGATAAGTGACATTTAGGAAGCCTATACATATTTCTGCAGTGTGTGCCTACCTACAGGCCTTTGATGTGCTAACATGGGTAGCAGTGAGTGCAGTATCTGCAACCTGTTCTGCTTAAAACTTCAGGACTCAGTCATTATTTGTTGTATTCACAAGCATATCATTGAAGTGCAATACACTGGATTCATACCCAGGACTGTGGGTGGCAAAATGTACAGCATACTAAGAATTTAACAAACTGATATACTGAGTCAATAGTACAGCAGGTGTATTTGCAAGATATATGTACATGCATACAGTCTGTTACACAGGATTTGCATAAGCATGTGTGCTCGGATGGGTATGATGTGTGACACTGAACTGTCTGTCATGATTTTCTGACCACAATCTGTACTGACTTGCCAGTATTTCAGCACACAGAATAACTTTTGTGAAAACTATGCCAAAAATAGGTGGCACCACTGTGGACATTCTGCAACTGTCTGTGCCATTGACAGCTATACCTGCTATCCTAGGCCTCACGTGCATCCATTATTTATTTCGCTGTATACTGGCTTGATGTCTACATCACAGTTCCAATTACACTGTCACCTTTAACATATGTACAAGCAGTGTGTCATTGGCAATAAGGATATGTTTACGGAATCACCTGTTTTGCTTCAGAGCTGAGTGGCCTAGTGGGCGTATGCACTATGGTAGAGTGGACAGGGTCCTGGATTGATTATTCTGCAGATGTGCCTAGCAGTATCAGAAAGATAGAAGGTGATTAAGGAAGTTTTAATCAGTCTTAAGCAGTCACAGTGTGCAGCGCTGCTTAGCTCCTCTTAAACCTGAACTAATTAAAAAAAAAAGAAAAGAAATAAGGGGTGATAGGAAAGTGGTGAAATGGGGGCAAGCAGGGGGAAAAACATACTGAAAGTCAGGTAGGGATGTGGAGGACAGGTGTAGAAAAGGACCATAGCTCTCCATTTCTTGTACAGCAACAGTTGTGCAGGTTGCAGAGAATTTGGAATCGGGAGCCTCACACCCCAGAGAGAGGGGTGAGGACAACATAACTGTGTGCATTCATTATTGTCATAATTGAGTGTGTCCAGTGGGCATGGATGCGAAATAGAGAGCTATGTATGGGGTGATATTTTTGTGGGACAGATGCCCTCTTTTTAAGGAGAGAGTAGAATATTGGGGAAGGGATATATGTACATGTAGGAAGGTATGTCAGATAGGAGAGGTTGCATTTACAAACAGACAGGACAGACAAGACAGGATACAGGAGTGGTGTGTGACACATAAGGGGGGGGTAAATACCTTGGATGGGGAGGGTATTTTGAAATCAGAGAGCCATGTGCCCACAGATGGCAGCAGTGAGACTGAGCTCCACACGCTTGGGCAGTCAACACTGCTCCTTCACTACCCCAAAGGTGGCTGTGCTGGGGGCTGGGCATAGGGACCACCTTGCCCCTCCAGGTTGATGAGTCTGCCATCAATCCAGTGCAGGTGGTCCTCATAGCCATGATGCATGATCCTGCACACCATCACTGGAAACTTGTCTCGAGTGGCAATTCCCCTCCATGCCACCCCAGGGACGAAAAGAGCCCCATCCCCTGAGAGAGTTCCACCTATAGGTAGTGCAGGGCCAGCAGGGGTGCACCACTAGCTTGGGTTCCATATGTGCTGGAGCCCAGTGCCATGGCCGGCTGAGGTAGGGTAGGTGGATCACCACAAACTGGCCTACCCAGTCGAGCTATGGTGTTGAGGTATTTCAAAGTGTGTAGGTTAGTAATGAACAGAACATTTAGCTAGTTATAACAGCATGCCAGAACATTGAAAATAACCCAGTAACATGGCATTGCATAGCATATGGAGCACAACAGTAAGTGAGATAACAGTCAGTATAGTAATAGCATGCCAGTAACAGTTGTGGCTTAAGGCCAACACAGGTAATTCAACAAGGTATGTTATTATGCAAACATTGTAATGCATAACAATAATAAAACACAGGGCCCAACATAATGTTTTGAGAACAACATATGTTAATAGTAAACCCTAACCGATGTATAACAATAATAAATTATGATGCAGATAAGGGGTGAGGGGAGAGAGAGATACAGTCCATTAATACCAGTATAGGCTATATTGTTTGCAATCGTACTCTTATATACTCTACAGGTTTGCCCTTACTTCATGCATACAAATGTCCTATAGCTTGTATAGCACATACATACCTCTTACGCTATCCACATGGCACAGTGTGGGCCAAGCTGCAACACCTACAGGTACACAACTATAGCAGACTATTACATGTCAGGGGGACATATATGACTACCAAAGTGTACTGTGGACTGATGTAGTGTGACTGTGCTATTGACATAAATCATGTCAATGATAGATCTGTGACCAAGGGATTAGGCAACAGTGATCACAGTCCATGACAGCGTGACACTTGAGAGACATGTATTGTGCACAGTACAGAGAGTTTATGGCTATCATGCCATCCTTGGCAGGCATGGGGTTAGACTATCAGCAGACATTCACAGACACACCAGGCATACAGCCATACCAAGATGACACATTTTATTTATTGTATTAACTTTTATTAGTATTGCACTTGCTGCCTTTATTTTTTGATGTCTTATTACATTGCTGAGCACTGCTGTTAACACTGTGGTACATCTGAACACACAAATTAACCCATACTAATGGCTACAACAACCATTTATTTACCTGTAATACTTGTGGGGAGAACATCTGTTAACAATACATAACTGATTCAATAATATTCAGTAGTACTTGTCACTGGATTTGAACCCTGATCTGTGTGTGAAAAAAATGCACATCACAGATAGCATTTATCAAATTGAGCTACTGCAGAATTTTGATTGAGTGATATGTGCCTAGAGCTCACCTGATAACAAAACATGACCTGGTAATAGAGGTAGAGTGTTATACAAGACTGCAGTGACACTTGAGCACTCATGCATGAGATTCATGCATGACATAACTAGTAGGTGAACTGTCCATTAATACGTGGAATGCAGGTGTAAACAATATACCCCTAGTGGGAGGAAATATCTGTGATGTGTAAAACCATATTGAAGAGCTGGGTTGGCTACCTGACCCATATACAGTTGCAGATGGTATATTTGCAGTCTACACCTATTACAGTTTCATACTTGGCTGCAGCAGCGTACCTAAGAGCATGAATGCACAGAGCTAAAATGCAATGTTTAACACAAGACAATCCTGATATATACAGTATACCTTGGGCGTTTGTATTATTGCTTCAGATCTTAGTGCAGAACAAATATCATAATGCATTATATATTGTAGTACAGCTCCAAATCTACAGTTTAGCACAACAGTCTTTATTAACTAACCTTCAGTCACTTAGTGGTATTCTTTGTGTTTTTAGTTCACAGCAGGTGTAATACTCAATTTCATGAACAACAGCCCAAAATACACACATATTGCAAAACACAGCTTTATTAGGGGTGACTTCTTGCAGTGAGTGGTATATTTTTCCAGTCTTTATTGCAAAACAGTTCGTATAATGCAGGTGTTGCAACACAGCTGTAATTCCATAATTAATGCAGTAGAAATGTTATTTAATTAACATTCTCAGATTTCATGGATTCATCTTTATTGAACTGTACGTGGCATTACTCACTTATTGCAGTCCAGCTCTATGACCATATTCAGTGCAGTACAATGAAAACAGTATATACCTAATGACAGTTAATACATTACTCCTTGCTTATATGACTATAGATAGTAAGATAATATGTACTCACTACACTCACAGTCCAACCTGGCCCGGTGACCTGCATGGGTCTCTAGGTTGTGAGCTCTCTCCTCTGCAGCTGTAGGGAGAGAAGCACAGCATTATGAATACTTGTCTATTATACATTCAGATTAGGCATTGGTAAAACAATTCAAACAGTACTTGCAAATTTATGGGGCATTCCATCCCAAGAATCTTGGACCCAGGTAACCAAGAGAGCCTTCTTATGACACTTGAGATCATCATAATGATGATGCAGCTGACTCCGACACGTACTCCGATCCCTGGTACTGGCTCGGCAGCAGACAGACAGCATGGTATTTAATGAAGAGTTCAACCATGACCCCGGACTCCAGAAAGCATGCACCCTCTCCAACATCTGCCATAGTTCCTACCAAGTTAAAACTCCAACTGGATCTGTTGTATTCCTGCCTGTTGCACTTAAATAAGCCTGTTTTCCTGCCCTTTACCACCATTGGGCAATTTTTAAAAATGCAGCCCTTCTCTTAGCACCACACCAACCTGCTGAGCTTAGCTGAGCCGTGCTTAAACTGGCAATGCTTAGCAATGCTTAGCTGTATGCAGACCAGCTAAACACAGCTAAAACAGTCCTTGTTTAAGCAGTGCTTGGCAAGGCTTGGCTGTGCTTAGCAGAGCTTAGCTGAGCACAGCAAAGTAGGATTTACAAATACATCTTATAAGTGTGTATTTGCCACATAGATGCTTAATAACATATCTGTGCATGCATACACTATGCAATCAATGGTTTAAACATACGTCTCATAATGTATATTTGCAAAATAAATGATTAATAACCTGTCTATATATTCATACAAAATTCAGTCACAGTTTAATAGTACTTGTATTTGTGTATTTGCAAAATAAATTTAATAACCTGTCTCTGTAATCATACAAAATATAACTGGGATTTAACATTATTCTCATAATGTGTATTTACAAAATAACCTGTCTTTATACTCAAACCCTGCACCATTGCACATAAGGCTGTCACTCTAACCATTTGGCTACATGGCCATGTGGATTGCTGCTATACTTTTACATATATCTCCCCACTATGTTTAAGCACATCTGAGCACCATGGCATGGCATGCAAATCCGCTCAGCTATGCTTAAACTTGACTTTTACTTTCATAACTAAATGTATCCAGTTTCTATTTTTAGATTTCTGGCACATGTCCATTGCTGTGTGCCTCACCGCTCAAACACTCAAAAAAATAAAAATAAAAAAAAAAGCTTTTATTACACATGCATTCATTGATATCCAACACTTTGACAGTGCAGGGGGTGTGTTACTCACCTCTGGACAAAGTAAGACACTCCCTAGACTGATTCAATAACTGTGTTACATGGCTCCCCCTAAGTAATGCGCCTTCATTAATATGCATGGCACACTACTGAGGGAGTACCGCATACATGGCCATGGCACTTTCCATGTAGGCATTACACTGTGCCTACAAGGATTTTATTAAAGCCGCAGCTAAGAGTATTAATTAAATGTTCTGGCAGTGTAGATTTATTAAATTTAGAACTTTTATCCATGGATTTATGATAGTGCAATTAGGGGATATTCTGCTTTTCTTGTCAATTACTTTTTTTGCATTATGAAACAGTGTTTTTTGCTATAACTAAAATAGTCCATAGTACATAATAATCACATTTGTTCAGGTGAGATTAAGAAAGATGCTGTATAAACCACAAACTTCATTTAAATGCATCTTAAATGTTCATGATGTTTTAATAGAGTAACAGATTTTATCCCAGAATTGATTGAAAACTGTATAATGAAACATAGCAATGAACCAGTAAGCACTAATTTCTTGTTTATACATCCAACATTCCACTTTGGAATTTTGAGGGTTTTTTTTCCAATTTAGATGAGTACAAATTATGTATGTAGGCACTTCCATGTAAAAATTCACCAGAACTGAGCAATGAAGAACTGAGCAAGGGACATTCCCTTGATTGATGATAAAATTAAATAATTATACTCAGAAATGTTTGTGTTTATTCTAATAAAATGAAACTCCAAAATGGGTTGACTAATTGCTAAAGAGCTAGTGTTATACTCATGGGTGAGCAGCATACCTAAGGAGATCTTATTCTTGACTGACATAGGAACCCCATTTATGGGACAGTATTCAGATACTTTCAGTTAATGTATGGTGGATATCCTGAGGGTTGTATTTTGTGTTTAATATTTTGTCTTTCTTCAATTTGCATTTAAAAGTTGGTATCCCACAATTCTACTGGAGTGGGTGGGATTATATAATTATTATGCACATTTTATGTTAATCAGTGTACAGATTTTTGGTCAGTTGTACCTACTTTTTATGGGCCTTTGCTCAGATTTTTGATGATTTCAAATTGAGAGGTATCGTTGCCTTGTATCTGGAATTAGGTCGGGAGATGTGAACTGATCTTGCAATGTAATAGTCAGGACTGGGTTTAGCAACAGGAACAGTCACTTGGGAATGTTCTGCTTCAGGCAAACAAACAAAGTGCGAGCACGTAGCAATCCCTCTCAATAAATTCTGGTTGAAATTCGGTAAAATGGCTTAAATCAAAAGCAACTGCTGAAAATAAATATGAACTTTCAATTTAATGTTCTACTTCAGGACTGTCCTCTGGAACAGGAACATTGGATAAGTCACTCTGAGAATTAGAGTCTTTATTGCAGGCAACATGCTGTAACATTGGCTCGGACACCAGTAATAAAGGCTTCGGATTTCACCTAAATTCTCTTCCTTGTGATTCCACAATATATGATCACGCCTCTTGACACAAACTTTTCACAGATCTGATGAGATCAAAATCTTTTGTTGTCTGCATCCTCACTATCTCCTCTTCTTGTAATGAATGGAGTGGTTTGCTGGTCTTATCATAGTAGGACTTCTGAGGCAAATGCTTTTTAACAGTTGAGCCTTTACTGCTTTTTTGTTTTTAGCACATAGAACCAAAAATTGCTGCTGAATGGTAATGTGATTCTGGTTTGTCTTGCAGGTGAACCAAGATGATAGTTGTGTGGAATGTTTCTGAGATTTAGCAAGTTTAGAAAAACATTAGTATTGTCATGTCTGGATTTCTCTAACAGCTGTTTTGCACTTTCAACTGCACATTCAGCCAATCTGTTTGACTATGGGTATTTAGGACTATACATAATATGAACAGAGTTTCACATTTCAGCAAATTGTTTGAACTGCTGACTTGTAAACTGTGCGCCATTGTCAGAAATGACTCTGTGCAGACTACCATGGACAGAAAAATGTCTCTTCAACTTAATGATAATACTGCATGTTATGTTAGGAAGTAGGTCAGTCTCATACAATTTGAATAAGAGTCTACTAATATCAAGTAATGTTGACCATTCCACTCGAAGGTATCTGTGGCTACTGTCAACCAAGATAGTTCAGGAATCTGGCTTAACTGAAGTGGTTCTTTTTGTTGATGCTTTATTCTATTACAAACAGCACAAGAAGAAAGTACTTTCTCAATATCTGCTGACATAGAAGGTCAAAATACTAGTTCTCTCACCCTTCTTTTTGTAGAATCAGTTCCTGTGTGTCCATGATTCAACATTTGAATATACTCTTGTCGTAAGGATTTTAGAACAATCTATTTTGGACCTTTCATGATGATACCATTTTCTGACAAAGTCTCATCTCTGTATAGTAAATACTGCTGCACTTCCACTGGTAAACAAGATTGTTTTGAAGACCATCCTCAACTCATAAAGAAGTTGAACGTCTGGAGAATTGGATCTGAAGATGTATGAGTTCTAAGTTCATCAAGACATGTGGAAGAAAAATCTCTTACTTCCATGACTTCAAAATTAGATTGGTCATTTTCATGCTGTTCTGTGGTTTTCCTTGGTGATTCAGATAAGGTATCAGCAAGATAAAGAAGTTTGCCTTTTGTGTAAATAAGACTAAATTTATACTTTTGCAAATTGAGCATCATGTGTTGCCATCTGACAGGAGCTGCATGCCTAGGCTGTCTTAAAATAGTAACTACATGTTGGTGGTCAGGTTCTATCTGGAAAGGTCGGCCATAAATATAATCATGAAACTTCAAACATGTAAGTACAGTTACCAAAAGTTCTTTCTCTATCTTGGCATCCTGCCTCTTGGTTTGGGTAAGAATTCTCAATGCATAGGCTACTGGTCTAACCTCTTAAAGAATGACTGCACCTAGACCAAACTTAGAAGCATCACAGGAAAGAGTAACTGATTTGTGAACATCATAGTATCTAAGAGTTGGTGGACTGGCAATTTCCTGTTTCAGAGTATCAAATACTCCTTAGTATTGTTCTGATCAGGACCAGGTTACATTTTTGCATGTCAGCTCTCATAACATTGCTGAAAGTTTGCTTAAATCTGGAATAAATAGTTGACCATACCAAGAAAACATTGTAAGACTTGGGCAGTGTCTGGAGCTGGCATCTCATGAATTGCTGTTTGCTTGGAAGGCTCTGGTCATAAGTCTGAACTAGTAAACAAATAACCAACTGAAGTAAGTCTCACAGTCTGAATTTACACTTCTGAGGATTTAGCTTAAGGTTCACTTCACGTGCTCTTTCCAGAACTTTCTTGAGGTTTCTAGCATGTTCAACATCACCATTGCCTCCTACTAGAATATCATTTACTATAATAGCACACTGATAGCCAAAAAGTTTGTTCCATTGCACTTTGAAAGATTTCACTGTCAGAATTTATTCCAAATGGCATTCTCAGAAATCTGCATCTCCCTAATGGTGTACCAAATGTGGTTAGCAATGAAGATTTTTGATCAAGCAAAATTTGCCAAAATTAACTCTTTGTATCTAAGACAGAAATAAACAGTGGCACTTGGCATGAGTGCAGCAACTTCCTCAACTGTGTGCATTGGATGATGAAGTCTTCTTAATGGTTTGTTCAAATCTCTTGGAGCAATACAAATTCTGATATCATCTGAGCTTTTCCTATGAGCTATTACCATGGAAAATACCCATTTAGTTGCTTCTTCTACTAAAGAGATTACTCCTAGCTGCCCCACTTTGTCTAACTTGGCTTTGACTCTGTTCTACATAGCTACTGGAACTTTCTATGCTGGTCTGATATCTGGGCTTACTTCTGGGACTAACTTCATAGAGTACACAACTGGGAGTTTACCTAGTTTGTCTGCAAAATTTTCATCATACTCAGAAAAAATGGTTTGGGTGAAATTCGAGCTGTTCTCATTCAAGCTTACATGGTGGACTTCTTTATTAAATGAAAGTAGTTCCATTTTCAAACTGCCTCTGAGGCTTAATAATGACTAGACATGTCTCTTAACAATGTAAAACTGCAAGTCATAGCTGTTCCCAGCAGAATAACATGAAAACACTATTAAGCCTTCAGTTTGAATCTTTTCACCACCATAAGCAACAAGCTTTTCGCATTTTGTCAAATCAAGTTGTTCTGCAACTCTTACTCTAGCAAATGTTTCTGCTGACCTAACATTGCACTTTGAACCAGTATCTGCTTTGAGCTCTATCGGACTCCCTTTAATCCAAACAGTAAAAAATATTTTGTTCTTTACCAACAATTCTACCGCAGTGACTGTTTCTCCAAGCACAGACACACCATCCACATAAAAAGTAGGGTTGCAGCTTTCTAATTGATCAACTTGCTTCTTTGAATGCTCTATTATAATAAAATAATGTGCCTTGTTTGATTTACAAAACTTTTGAAATGATTCCATTTTTTACATTTGTGGTATTGCTGACCAAAAGCTAAGCACTTTTCTTATTTGGTTTGATGATTTCCACCACATTTGCTACAATTAACAGGACAGTTTTGCACTACAGTTAACTTAGTTGGTTTATAGTTGGTGTTAAAGGTGGAAGCAACCATGAACCCTTTTGATTTAAGCTTCTGTTTTACTGAATGTGCCCTGGGTTTTACTAGATCTGCCACACCATTAGGTCTATATCATTTAACCTCATGCTGCATACTATCTACATTAACTCTGGAAGGTACCGGAAATTTTTTTATCTCATTTTTAAGCATACTTGTGTGCCTTTCTGTAAGCTCGTATATCTGACAAATCTCAATGGACTTGTTTAACATCAAATCACTGTCTTGAAGCAAATTCTTTCTCACTGTGCCATTACTAATACCACACACAAGCATATATTTTATCATCTCATCTCTCAAACTACCAAATCTGCATGTTCTAGCCTTTTTTCTCAAGTTGGTAATATATGCTGAAAAAGTTTCACTATGCTTTTGACCTCTTGTATAAAATAAGTGCCTTTCCATTGTAACATTTGTTTGGGGGTTACTAATTTCTCTAAATTTAAATCTTAAGTATTCAGGGTCTTCCTGCATTTTAGCTGGTACCACAATGTGGTGGTTTTCCCCCTCCCCTGCAAACACAGCAGGTGCATGCACAAATGAATGCTCTCTTTCAATGCCCTCTGAACCAGCTAAATTATAATGCCTCTGTACATGCATATTTGTCTGAAAAAGCAGCCTGTATGAAAATATCATATTCCTGCTCAAACACTCTCCAGTTTTTTGCAATATTGTTATCAAACACAAGGGACGCAGGTCTGCAAAATCTTTCTGGCATGCCCACAGATTATAGTAAAACACAATGCAATCTTGGCCCTCATAATTATGTACAAATGTGCACACACACCAGGTACTTGTAATAATAATCAAATGCACAATAAACTCTTTGAAAGACTGTACTTTGTGAAATATTCTTTGAAGTGACTGTATTTTGTGAAACAAATGCACTGTAATACTGCACACACTTGCCAACACTTTGCACACTTCTGATATTTTGAATAGCTTTAGTTAATGCAAAAATGTAGCACATAGCAAAAAATATGTTTGTTTTCCCTTTTTTATACATTTTATGCAATTTGGATATTGTTTCAAAATTTTCATTATTATTTTGAATATTTTTATCAATATGTCACAGTTTGGGGCATTTCGTTTAATTAGAAATATCTTTTGAGCCTTCCGAATGCTTTGTTTTATATTTATTGTGAGAAAAATTATTTATGTGAGATTTAGCACCTGAAATTTGTTTCTGACCTGTTTGTGAGTCATTTGAGCAGTAGGGATGATCCACCCTTGTATATTTTCCACTTCTAACTGTTGCCTTATGGTTGTAACTCTGGGTCCCATTCTGACAGCATGTCACTTGCTTTGTACATCTGAAGAAGATTAAGAGGCTTGGATGCTTGTTTAAGTAGTTTATTACAAACAAACCCATCAGGATGGATGGCAGGAACATTAAACTTAAATGATGTAACTAACTGACTTGCTACTACACACATGCATGCTATCACTCTGGCTGCTCACTCAAAATGGCATTCTTGATTGCACGTGCTCAGTACTTATATGCACGTGCCCACTGACTGGAATGCTTCTTAAAGTATATCACACATTCTGAGCTACAGGTGCATACCTATCAACCTGGAAACATCAAAAATCTGGACAAAGGCCCATGACAAATAGGTACAAATCTGTACACTGATTAACACAAAATTTGCATACATCATTATGTAACACTGCCCACTCCAATGGAATTGTGGGATACCAACTTTCAAATGCAAAGTGAAGAATAGACAACCAAAATATGGCCCCAGAGTGCCCAGACCCTGTAGTAAATGGTAACCATTGTTTTGACATGTGTAGCAATGATGTACAGTTCACTGGGAAGGGAGAAGAAGGTTAGGATTTAGCTGTTGGTGACTTGCATTATGTGGGTTTGTGTTTTGTGATAAAAGTAGGGCATTTAATGGTAGGTAATATTCTAATTGTAGCAAAAGAATACTATAGTTTGCTAAGACCTCCAAAAGTCATTCTCCATGGCCTGCTGATCATTGGCATAGCAAGAGTTTGTGCCACCCGGGGTTGTCTTTGAGTTTGCCGCCCTTTCCCCCTCATAAAATGGTCAAATGAGGCCTCCCATACACAGCCCTCCCTGCAGCCATTCCAGTGTCCCATTACTTGGCTACTTTGTTCGATTTACCATAAACACTGTAATGTGCACACTACTTTACTTCTACAATGATTATTTGGATTTCATTTAAAACTTTTATTTTACATTTTATTGCACAAACACTTATAGACATCTGCTAAACAAAGCAATACAGTCTCACGGAGAAAAAAGACTTAGCATTAAAACTTCTCTGCACTTGAAACTCACACATTCTTTGAAACAGCATTGAAACCCACACTCACAGAAAATGCATCTAGCCAATGGCGGATAAAGATTACCTTTGGGCTGTTTTCAAATCATAGGCCCCTTGCACATGAAACATATGTGTTCTTTGATACACCTTTCTGATTGTATTAAATTATATACCTTGTATAATACAGCACAATTGTTAGAGCGTTTTAAATTTGTTTTGAACATTTTTCCAGTAAGCAATCAAACAAAATGCATGAACCAATAATGACAAAACTGCCCAATTTAGAACATTTCCATCATAAATGTCTACTAAAACTTCTACAGTCCACCAGTTTCAGTAAATATGCACAGTTTCTGCAGAAGTAAAAGTCATCTAAATATTTCCACATTAAAAAGATCTAGACTGTAACTAATAAAGAGGTTACTGCTAGTAAACAACTTTATATTTCATTGTTTAGGTTCATAGATTAGTACAAGATTAATTGCCCTTGTTGGCCATTTTACGCCTCGCCAATTACCCCATGTCAGAATCAAACCATGCACCTATGTTCTGTAAGGTAAACACCTTAACCATTATACCAACTATCCTCATCATTTTTTTTTTCTGGCAAATTGCTGAGGATTGAAATTACTAAATAATGTCATACATTTGAGTTTCAGAGTTCATTTCCTTCAGAAAATGCATGCTAACACAAATCCTGTTATTCTACTAACATCATAATAATAATATTTACAACAGTCCTTATTTGTGTGCCTTTGCACCCCCTCCAATTATTTTAGGCTTTGTCCAGATTTATTGTGCTAGAAAGTAGAAATGTAGTGAGTGCAGTGTTCTTTGAGAGTTGTACTACAAAGCTAGCAACAGTTGGAATCACACCAGAAATTCAATACATACATAACCAGTGAGAACACAGCCTACCAGCTAATTCATATATGCATACCTCACTCTTCACAATAAGTGCAGGAATAACACAAAAGTTACCAAAGATCAAACAACAAGAAAACGTAAATAAAACCACAACAGCTACACCATGTTAAATACAACTGTCAATTGCCCTTGAATGGGAGAAACACCCTGGATTCTGCATAAATGCTAGCCCCATAATCTCAATTCAGTTTAGCCAAGAAACACTACAAAAACATATCACCACTACCTATAGTTCAAGAAAAAGAATTTCAGAGAAAAAAAAGATAGATACAAAGACCACTCCTACAATGAGCCACTATCCAAGCAACTCTGCAGCTTCTTTTCAAATACAAGGCCAACATGGCCATTCCTGAGGTATAACTAGGCTGTAAAATGAATTTCCATTGTAAATACTCAAAAACTGCAGCCAAAGCATATATTACCACACAAGAACAAAGTGCAGTCCTGCAAATAATGCTTTAACACTCCCAGTTATACATAAGAAACGACAGCCTGTAAGGCCCAAGGAAAGTATATAGTGGAAAAGTGTAATAATCCCCCCCCTGAGACAGATAGCAGCAATACTATCCAAGTGCCATAAGTATCAGCAAAACCAAGTGTTTCCCTTTTCAACAAAATTATCCTTTATGTTTTTTTCTCAAGACAAAATGACAAAATAAGAAATGTAAACCTCAGATAGTTAACTTAGCTCTCGGATACAAAATATAACAGATACGCAGCTCAGCCATAAGAGCTATGCAGCTCAGCTCTCACTCGGCAGCCCTCAAAGAAACACAAATCTCGGACAGTAAGCTCTAAAAAAATACAAACCCTCGGACAGTTAGCTCAGCTCTCACATACAAAATGTAAGAAATATGCAGCTTAGTTCTCATATAAGACATATGCAAAGCCTAAATAGTTCTCTTTTTCTCTTGGACATAAAATAAGAATTGTTTCTTTCGGACATAAATAAAAAAAGAATGCAGCAAGCCAGCCCAAAGAAAACCTCGGACATCACACACTCTGGAACATAAAATAAGAAATGCAGCTCACATAAAATAAGAATGCAGCAAGCCCAAACCTCAGAGACACACACACACACACACACACACACACACACACACACACACACACACACACACACACACACATACACACACACAAACACACCTTGTATAATAATAATTAATAAGAAGCAAATTCAGGAAGAAAAGAACTGCATAACTGCCCGGAACAGAACCATTCTCTTGTAGCTGCTCTTGTGTAATAAGGCTTGCAGAACAGACAGTGTAATTTGAATATACAACCAAATGCACCCAGAGGAAACTAAACTAATAAACAATTAAGAACCATTCCCTTGCAGCTGCTTGTGTAATAAGACTCACAGAACAGACAGTGCAATTCGAATATATAACCAAATGCACCCACAGGAAACTAAACTAATAAGGAATTAAGGACCATTCCCTTGCAGCTGCTTGTGTAATAACACTTGCAGAAGGCTGCGTAATTCAAACATACAGCCAAATGCAACCGGAGGAAACTAAACTAATAAGCAATTAAGAACCGCTCAGTTTGTGAGTTTTCATTTTACTTGTCCTTACCTTACCTGCAGCATCTGGGGAAATGCTCGCACGCTATTTATACTGCTACTGCTGTTGGATGGCCAGAAAGTACAGTGAAACCCTCAAGCGAGCCCTCAGCCAATTCTGACAATCAGCACAGGCTATCAGGCTGTTCATGGAGCTGACATCATCATGCACATGTCTGCATGTGATGATGTCAGACCAAAAAAAAAAAAAGTCGGGAAATTCGGAAATTAAGGGGTGCCATTTGGGAATTGTGGCACACCATTATTTGGACCTCAAAACTGGTAAAAAACAAGAAATTTG
The DNA here is from genome assembly GCF_019279795.1 of Protopterus annectens. Taxonomy (NCBI): domain Eukaryota; kingdom Metazoa; phylum Chordata; order Ceratodontiformes; family Protopteridae; genus Protopterus; species Protopterus annectens. The sequence continues at coordinate 255,811,886 of NC_056744.1, read as the reverse complement.
GTATGGCTGAGAGGTATGTACAGGTGTGTTGCTATAATATGGATAATAAGGCCATCTACGGAGCACACCACCTGAAAAGTGAGTGATGGTCACCTCTATTGTACTGATGTACTATTTAGTAACAGGGACCACTGAGGTTTTTACTGGGACATGGGTGCAGTTAGTTGTAACAAGGACACAGGGGACATAGGTAATGGCATACAATTGTTGCTTGACATTTCTCGGCTCCATGACCATTGTTGGGAAGTGGATATATTCATCCTCTTTGGTGTACATTATTACTAGGAACTGTGAGAGAATGTGACAGGTGTCTATCTAGGGCACTCCTAGTGTATCTTCCATATGCTGCTAAAATATCATAGAGGCTGGTATGCTCAGACTCAGGCACACTTTCATTTCTGTATTGAGTTGCCCCACAGAGTGCAAGCATACATGTGGGGTGCACACATTCTGCACACAGCCTGCACCAGCTCTCTAGCTAATCTGTATTTATCTACTATTTCCTGTTCAGAGAGCTGACTTAACTGTAAGCAGACTGTAGACATCTTACTGTCTGCCTAATGGGATGTATTTTCAGACCATCTTCTATTATTGCTTGCTGTACCTCAGTCCACTCTACTGCATAAAATGCCAGTTGCATGTTTTTTATTTGTTTTTTGTGTTTTAATTATGTTTGCATTATCCACAGGATTGCTTAAAAATGTGTATGTACACATATTACATATGCTTCACTTAATGTACAGCTGCATTCCGTCACAGAAATCAAATTTCAGTACACAGTGATAAACAATAATAGCTTCCAAATGACAATATTGATCGCCATTTCAAAAAATAACATTTTAATAAAAGTTAAAGACCAAAGTAGGAAAATGTTGAGACCCATACATGCTGACTTATTAAAGTGCAATCATGTTTTTTTCAGGAGGAACAGACTCTGCTGCTCCCCACCCATTCAAGGCTGCACTCCACATAATAGCTAGTGAACTATTCTAACCCAAAGATCACACACCTTTGGGCTACTGAGTGTTTTTTTTTCCATGATTGTGCAACCTTAGTCTTACTTAGAAATTGGGCATTTTGGATTTTGCTATTACACTGTTTGGGTATTCAATTTGGATAAAATCTTATTCTGGCACATGACCAAATAAGATTAGCAAGTGTGTCCCCAGAGCTATGCTTTACTAATTATACAGCTCATGCATATTTCTTCTAAACCTGCTAAATATTGTAGCTTAGTGTCCAGACTAGGTGCATCTTACAGTGGATTTTTATGTTTAATGAAATCTCCTTTCTGATCTATACCTGTAATTATGTATTTCTAGAGATGAACCACCCTTTTTTCATATCTCTTCTTACCCAGTTCAGGATCTTCAGCGCTTCAGTATCTTCTGATAAGCAATGGATGCAAACAAGAACCTTCCCCACATAGGATGTCAGCCCATCACAAACTTCACACATTGACACATCCTCACTAATGTGCACCTAGAAATAATGTGATTGCTATATAATACTCAAGACAAGTTTCATCAAAACAATCCATTGTAATAAAACCCATAGAAAACCACTAAAAGCCAAAAACAAATGTGTCTATGCAACAGCCAATCCCACTGAAAAATTGATAGAAATCTTTTGTTACTTAGCACATAATTAGTATCTAAAACAAAGATCTGCTATCAATTAAAATAAAATGCTTTCTACACAAGGCGTTATCACCTGCATGTTTGTGTGTGTTATCAGTGCCATCCATATGGTTGTCCAAATATGGGGAAATTGACTAGGGATGCGGTTACACCTTCAGCCAGCATGTTAACTATTCCACTGACCCATACATCTTGGGCTGGCTGCTGGATGTGACTGAGTTTTGCCAGGCTAGCTGTCATAAGAACACAGTACTTAAATATGCAGCACTTATGTAAACTCATTCAAAACATTCACGTCAAGCAGCAATTGTGTACAATAACATGAGAATAAAAAGCATTGACACTGTAGTGTGGGAAAAGAATAAAGAGGCTGGCAAATAAGAAGTGGGATTGTCAGAGAGATGAAGAAAGTAGACAGGAGTATAAGGAGATGAGGTACATGGCAAAGAGAGAGGTGGCGAAGGCTAAGGATAAGGCATATGAAGAGTTGTATGAAAGGTTGGACACTAAGGAGGGAGAAAAGAACCTGTACCAATGGCTAGACAGAGGGACCGAGCTAGGAAAGATGTGCAGCAGGTAAAGGTGATAAAGTATAATGAGGGAAACATACTCAGAAGTGAGGAGAGTGTGTTGAGGAGATGGAAAGAGTACTTTGAGGGGTTGATGAATGAAGAGAATGAGAGGGAGAGAAGGTTGGATGATGTGGGGATAGTGAATTATGAAGTACAATGGATTAGCAAGGAGGAAGTAAGGATAACTATGAAGAGAATGAAGAATGGAAAGGCTGTTGGCCCAGATGACATACCTGTGGAAGCATGGAGGTGTTTAGGTGAAATGGCAGTGGAATTTTTAACCAGATTGTTTAATGAAATCTTGGAAAGTGAGAGGATGTCTGAGGAATGGAGACAAAGTGTTTTGGTACCTATTTTTACGAATAAGGGTGATGTGCAGAGCTGTAGCAACTACAGAGGGATTAAATTGATCAGTCACAGCATGAAGTTATGGGAAAGAGTGGTGGAAGCAAGGTTAAGAAGGGACATGATGATTAGTGATCAGCAGTATGGTTTCATGCCAGGAAAGAGCACTACAGATGTGATCTTTGCTCTGAGAGTGTTGACCGAGAAGTACAGAGAATGTCGGAAGGAGTTGCATTGTGTTTTGTAGACTTAGAGAAAGCATATGACAGGGTGCCTAGAGAGGAGTTGTGGTATTGTATGAGGAAGGCAGGAGTGTCAGATAAGTATGTAAAAGTGGTACAGGATATGTACGAGGGTAGTGTGACAGCGGTGAGGTCAGCGGTGGGAGTGACCGATGTGTTTAAAGTGGAGGTGGAGTTACATCAAGGATCAGATCTGAGCCCTTTCTTATTTGCAATGGTGATGGATAGGTTGACAGACGAGATCAGACAGAAGTCCCCGTGGACTATGATGTTTGCAGATGACATTGTGATCTGTAGTGAGAGTAGGGAACAGGTGGACGAGACCCTGGAGAGATGGAGATATGCTCTAGAGAGGAAAAGGAATGAATGTCAGCAGGACTAAGACAGAATATATGTGTGTGAATGAGAGGGAGGATAGAGGAATGGTGAGGATGCAAGGAGTAGAGGTGGCAAAGGTGGATGAGTTTAAATACTTGAGGTCAATAGTTCAAAGTAACGGTGAGTGTGGAAGATAGATGAAGAAGAGAGAACAGGCAGGATGGAGTGGGTGGAGAAGAGTGTCAGGAGTGATTTGTGACAGACGAGTACCTGTAAGAGTGAAAGGGAAGGTCTACAAGAGGGTAGTGAGACCAGCTATGTTATATGGGTTGGAGACAGTGGCATTGACAAAAAGGCAGGAGTTTGAGCTGGATGTGGCAGAATTAAAGATGTTAAGATTTGCACTGGGTGTGACGAGGGTGGACAGGATTAGGAATAAGTATATTAGAGGGTCAGCCCAGGTTGGAAGGTTTGGAGACAAAGCCAGAGAGGCACGATTACATTGGTTTGGACATGTGCTGAGGAGGGATGCTGAGTATTTTGAGAAAAAGATGCTAAGGATGAAGCTACCAGGTAACAGGAAAAGAGGAAGGCCTAAGATAAGGTTTATGGATATGGTGAGAGAGGCCATGCAGGTGGTTGGTGTGACAGAGCAAGATGCAGAGGACAGGACGAAATGGAAACAGGTGATCTGCTGTGGCGACCCCTAACGGGAACAGCCAAAAGAAGATGAAGATGACTGAAAATAAAGGTTTAAGAGCAAAAACTAAATAAGGTATTTCTTGTGAGGATTATGTTTTGCACACTGCATAAAGGTTGTAGTACCGTGTAATTATTATAACCAACATTAAGTCAGTGCTGCATGGAAAAAGAGACATTTCCAACATTACAGTTACCTGAAGCACAATATAGCAATGATAAAATATTCAAACAGAGAACAATTCTGTGCTGGAAATAGGTAGCTCAGAATTGCACGTTCAACCTAAAATAAATATGCACACTCAGAAGTTTCATAACATAAATTAACCACTTACAATGAAATGTTTCCTCAGAACTTCACTCCATTTCCATACCTTATCTATGAACAGCATAACTTACATAACATGTGTCCCCACCACCTGTCTATGCAGAAACTGACTACTCTGATGTCAGTGTCTGTCATTTCCATATTGTTTTCATTTACTATGCCTTTACCTCTTGCACTGCATTATAAGGCAGATACTTCAGGCATGTGTTCATCGAGTCAATATAAAGAATCCTAACACTGAATGCACAGTGTTCTGGTACAACATGCAACCAGCAAATACATGGGCAAAATGGACAACACATATAATCTGTCTCCTGCACATATCTATTCTGCATTCAGTGTCAATAAAGAAAGAATACATTGATTTGGAGGTTTTTTTGTGGGGGGGCAGAAGTAGATTAATAGGCATTTATTTTGCATCTCACACATTCACACACACACACACACACACACACACACACACACACACACACACACACACACACACACACACACACACACACACACCATAATCATGGATAATTTGGCATCACTAATCAACCTTCTACATTTCCTTGGAGGTAAAAGAATATTCCACATGAACTCTGGAAGGCCAAGCAGACTACACACAGAAGGAACCCCACCTGAAAATCAAATCAGAGAACAACTTGCTGTGAAGCAACAATGCTAACCACTGTGCCATCCCTTTGCTAACTTACATCCACATAATCAAGTCCATGCTTCATGCAGCCATTCATTCAATGCCCGTTTCTTATCAGCACCATCAGTGAATGACTGAGCATTCACTAGATATATGGATCCAGCATATTTATCCATTCAGAATAACTCACTATACATTTAAAGCCTGCTAGAATGTCATTGTGCTTCATCCTCATGTATACCTATATTCACTGACCGGTTGGCATCACAATTCTGTTATGAAATTCTATAATGTATTGCATAAATGACATTTGTTTGATTATTATCTTGAAAAGAAATCTTTTTTGCAGTAAAAAGTATGCCTTAAATGCTTTAACTAGGATAAATAAAAAGACAGAAAAAAGGAAAACTAAAAGAACAATGTATAAATTATGGAAATCTCATATAATGCATGAGTCCTAATATTTCATAGCAAAGCTGTCTGAATTCATGAACTATGAAGTTTGGTGCTAACATTTGTCTGACTGCAAAGCAGGACTGAACATGTGTCTGATGTTTTAATGCTTTTAACCATGCATCTTATAACTTCCAAACTTTTATGCAAATTGCTAATTTTTAATGGGGATAGTTCTACTTGGAAGCAATTTCAAAATTCCCAGAGGCTGTATATTTAAATTATAATGGGTGGGTTAATATCCCTATGGCTATTTAAATATATTTCTTTGAACATAGCATATTGCTCAGCAAATGAAGTAAAATGGTTTTGATAAGAGATATTAATGCACAGTGCAGCTGAGATCGATTTTAGTGACCCCTTGCCCCAGAGTAATGACCTCAAAAGCATCATCTGGGTTCGTAAAATGAGATGATATAGCTTGAAATTGAGAATCCTGCTATCTCATTCAGTAAGTAGTGGGTCAGTGTCTTAGCTCAAGCTTATAAGGCTGGGCTAGTATTTTCATGTATCTGCTTATCTGTAAAATGCTTTGTGAATAAGTATTTAAATTGTTTTAATAAACAACAAACAGATATCTATATAAATTAGAGAAAAAGCTGAAAATGTGATATACCCCTGGATAACCCATGATTTATTTGCTTTATTTCAAGTAATACCATGTTATTTGTAGTCTGTCAGAATCAGGAGAAATCTGCTGATTCTCTGAGTAATTTAGAGCCCTTCATAACAGTTATATCAGAAGAATAAAATTACCAATATGCTAGTACAAAATACTATAAACATGATAGAGTCTACATATTATAATGAATATAAAACTAATCCCACAGTTCTAGTTACTTAAGCTTTATTTGCTAAAAGGCTATATGCATTTTGCAAATGCTTTATTGATGAACCATAATGGCATTATGCTTCAATGACAGAATGTCATCTTTTAGATAAGTGCATCTGTTCTGCAATGTCCTAATACCATGTTGTATTTGCTTAACAGAATAAGGCACTACTTCTATCTAAGTCCCCCTTGTAAGTGTCTTAACATTGTACCTCACATCCATCCAGTCCTTCTTTCTTACCCTTCTTCCACTTGTTAGTTGTCTTCTTGAATGCCCTCTGTGGATGCCTTCCCTACCACAACCCTCTCTAAAAAAAGAACTTTCACATAGTTGCTAATTAGTTAGTCAATACAATTTGCTACCTGTTCCTTCCTCCCCCCTTTGTTCTTCCTGTTTCTAATGACTCATTCACATCTTCCTGACATTTTATCCTATGCAACAATTTCATATTCCTCCCATATCTCCTGATCTCAATTGAGAAGAGATCTAGACCTCTGGCCTCTAGTGATAAGATTTCCCTTCCATCCCACAGGACTTTCTGGATCCTTTCCTGTTTATTCTATCAGCCTAAAATCCTTTTCACTTAAGTTGCCTTCATAGCTGCATCTAATATTAAAGTCATGCCCGAGGATTTAATAAACTCTATGTTGGCATAGTGTAGAGCCTATACGGAATGTTACCATGTCCATACGCATGGTTCCTCCTCAGCAGCATACCACATATATTAATCATGACATGTTGCCAAGGGAGAGCCATGCAACATGGTTATTGAATCAGTGCAGGGAGTGTCATGCCAGCTGTGTCCGCAGATGACTAAGACACTTCCTGTACTGTCCAGTCGTGTAATGTCAATTGTTTGTTTTACTGTTGTGTTTATATATATATATATATATATATATATATATATATATATATATATATATATATACATATACATTTTTTTTTAAAGGATGTTTGCGTGGTGTGGCGTGGAGCACAGCAGTCCTAAGCCGTGGTGAGACACCTGCCAGACATCTAAAAATAGAAACCAAATGCAATTAATTATTTATTTAAAGGTCATGTTTAAGCATAGCTGAGTGGGTTGGCATGGCATGGCACAGTGCTCAGCAGTGCTTATAGGTAGCGCAGAGGTATATGCAAAGGTATAGCAGAATTCCACATAGCTACATGGATCGAGGTATGGCTTCATGAGCAGTAGGTGCAGGGTTTAAATACATGAAAGGGAAAATAAGCATTTAAATTTGGAATGCAAATTATACCAATTATATTTAAATTCTGCTCCACACACTCTGCTAAGTTCTGCTAAGACCTGCTAAGCCCTGCTAAGCACTGCATAAAGACAATAATGGCTGAAAATATTTATACACTGCTTGTGTCTGGTTAGTTGGTTTGCGCACAGCTTAGCACAGCTAAACATATGGATCTTTGGGATTTCACACTACTCAGCTTAGCTGCTCTGGTTTGCATGCTGCTAAGCAACGTGCTGCAATTTTTAAATGTTGCCCAATGGTGTGTAAGGATGGGAAAACAGGCTATATTAAACCCAATAGGTGGGAATATGGCAGAATCCATTGGAGTTCTGTCTCTGAAGGATACTATGGCAGGTGTTGGAGAAAGTTTGCACTTTCGAGCACAGCACTGGGGCATCCTGGAGTCCAGGGTCATGGTTGGACTCCTTGTAAAAAAACATGAAAGCTGGCTTCTGCAGGGAGGTTACCAGGGCTCAGAGTGCAAAGCAGAGGACTGGGACTGACTGGCAAGGGAACTCTCCAGTGCAACTGGTATCCCAAGCACATGTGAACAGTGTTGTCACTACCATGATGACCTGAAGAGACATAAGGGGGATATCTTGGACACTTGCATCCAAGAATTTCAGGCAGGGGATGTTCCCAATGTATGGAAGTACTTTTATCTCTGTACCACCAATATCTAATCTGAATATCTGCTAAACTGGTATGCATAATGATGTGCTTCTCTCCCAACTACAGAGGAGAGGACCTCAAGGCGCATGATGTGAACATGGCCAGGTTGTGCCGTGAGTGTGGTGAGTATGGATGTATTATGCTAACTGTAGTGAAATAAGCAAGAAAGAGTAAAGTATTACTTGCAATAAGGTATGTACATTAAAGTTTGTATTGCAATAAATTTGGACTTAGAGCTGTAGTGCAATAAATGAATTATACCAACTGTAGTTCAATAAAAATATGAAACAATAGCATTACCTGCATTAAAGTATATACAAGAATGTCTGTAGTACAATAACTATGGAAGCAGAGTTGTATAGCTAGACCTGAATTATGGCAACTGTTGTTCAATAAAAACTTGAAACAGTAGCAGATGCTGCATGGAAGTATATAGAATAATGTCTATAGTGCAATAAGTGTGGAATTAGAGCTGTTTGTCAAGAAATTAATAATGGCAACTGTTCTGCAATAACACACAAACCAATAACACCAAGGTAAATTGTGTACATCAGGTTTATCTTGATTTAACCATTGCAGTAAAACTGTGTGCATTCAGGCTGAAAAGGGAAGGTGCTGCAGTCAAGTATAACACTGTAATAGCTATAGCATGCAAATATAATGGTGGCTAAATGTCATATTTAAAACCTACAGTACTGTTCAAGGCTGTTTCTAGGTCAATATTTTCCACATTATGCTCTGACATCCACAAACAGCAGGTAAGCAAAATATATGGGTGAAGTAGCCCACTACATAATCTGATATTGTTTGTTGACTTCACAGATATTTCAAACTAGTAACAGTATATTGTGTACATATGCATTTTATATACTAATGTATAGACTACCTACCATTTCAATCATGCGTGTGTTTCATGCATATGTTTTCTACTGTCACTGCAGTGAAGTATACAACTGTAGAAATACTACCAAGTCATATACTGGTTCCCTGTGAGCTCTAGGTAAATATCATTCAGTTAGTAGTCAGCCATGGCTCAGTAGCTCAGTTTGTTAAATGCTCTGTTTGAAGTACATTTTGCCACATATAGACCAGGGTTTGAATCCAATGCTATGTAGCACTAAACATTACAGTAGCAGTCATGTAATGTTTACAGATTCTCTCTCCACAGGATCTACAGGTAAATGGGTGAGGTATCCCATATTATGAGTAAATAATTGTCTGTTTAGATGTCACAGACTAAGATCATTAGCAATAATGTGAAAGTACTCTCTCTCCATCCCTTATCATCATTTCTTTGTTAGTGTTATCTATTGGTTATGGTTTCTATTCACATATGTTGTTAAATTACCTGTATTTTGGGATGTGCATTATTCTTGTTATGTATTATAATGGTTACATATTAACATATCTTGTTGAATTACCTATTTTGTTGGTCTTATGCTGTAACTGTTACTAGCATGCTGTTAACATACTGACTGTTCTATCATGTATTGTGTTGCACATAATATTCATTGACATGTAATTGGGTTATTTAGGCTCATAGGTTCATAGGAAGGTACTAAGCTATCTGTCCGAGGGCATTTATAAGCCTAGCCAGAGTGTGTCGGCTTTCGTCGCCCCATTGATTAATTAACTGATGCTCTATCAAGCAGAGTCAATGAAGTGATCTCAGGGGTGTATTTTCTCTTACCCGTCCACTAGTCAAGGTTTCTCTTGAAGAGTGTTAGTGAGGGGCTCTGCCTGATGTAATTTGGAATTTTGTTCCAAAGCATGGGGAGTCTCTGTGATAGGAATCTATCCCTCCAGCATGTTCTATTTATTGTTGTGGCGAGGTTTAGCTCACTAAAGCATGTGGCTCGGAGTGACTTGGATTTCTTTAGGTAGAGCATGTCCATCAATTCTGAGTTGGACATGGCTTTGTGAGTCAGGCAGAGATCTCCTCTGAATAAGCGATATGCCACTGAGTACAGCCGGAGTTTTTTCAGTCGGGCTGGATAGGACATATGTTTGAGGCCACTGTTCTGGCATACTATTATTATTAACTATGTTTTGTTCATAACTAATCCATACTTATTGTTATACCTGCATCACCACAGCACATCAGGGTAGGCCGGTTCCTGGTGATCCACCTACCTTGCCTCAACTGGCCATGTGACCTAGTCCTAGCATGTCTTGGACCCAGTCTGGTAGTGCATCCTCTGCTGCCCCTGCACCACCTGCGGCAATAGATAGAACTGCCTTAGGAGATGGGACTTGGCCTCCCCCTGGGAGTGGTGGTGGAGAGGCTGCAGTCACCCAACAGGAACTGCCGGTCATAGTGTGCAGGATAATTCATCAGATCTACAAACTTCACCTATGCCAGATTGAGGGCACATTGGCCAACCTAGTGGGGCAGCCTGGCACTAGCATCCAGCCTCCAGCACTGCTACCTTTGGGGCAGTGAAGGACCAGTGTCGACTGCCCATGGGTGGGATGTTAGTCACTCTGCTGCTGTCTTGAGGCAGATGTGACTCCAATTAAACAACACCCTCCCTGTCCAAGGTGTTAACCACCACTTGTGTTACACACTGTCCCTGTCTGCTGTTTTGTCTGTCTGCTATTGCATCCTCTCCTACCCAACTTAGTTCTTCACACTTTCCTATGTCCCTTTCCCAACATTCCACTCTTTCCTTACAAAAAAAAAATATATATATATATATATATATATATATATATATATATATATATATATATATATAGCACCTGCCCCCAAAAAAAAATGCCCCATACATAGCTCTCCACACAACTAGTTTGGTCCAATTGGCTTGACAACACATTTATGTTGTCCTCACCCCTCTCTCTGGGGTTTGAGAGTCCAAATTCATCTAAAAAAAATTGTCAAAATGCACAGCTGTTGCTGTACAAGAAATGGATAGCTATGGTTCTTCCCTACACCCATCCTGCACATCCCTACCTGCCTTTCACATTGTTTTTCCCTCTGATTGCCCCACTTTCACCACTTTCCTATATTCCTCCTTTTTCTTTTCCTTATAGTTTTTTTAGCATGTGTTTGCATCGTTTTGTGTGGCATGCTGCACCACTTTGCTTAGCACAGCTTAAATGGGCTTAAATGAACTTTAAAGTGCATTAATGTCTGTATGTGTCCATTATAGTGTTACTCACATGTAGAAAATAAACACCTCTGCAAGTGCTGATCCCAGGCCCCTCAACTATAGCACACTGCATTAACCCACTACAATACACAGGCTTTAGGGTAAATGTGTTTCCAGCAAAACATGCTTCTTGCTACTTACAGACATGCATGTAACTGAAATTAAAAAAAAATATATGTGAAAACTGAGAGTGTACCCTGGACTCTGGTGCAGTATAACAAATAATAATGAAGACATACTAATGAATGTAAGTGTGGTCTGTGATAGCAGAAATATGTTCCCTTTTAACAGCAACTTGTGGAAAGACATCTGCTAAGGCAGCAATGGCAAAGTGCATGTACAACCATATAAAGCCACACACATACTCATGGATGTGGAAGTATTTCTCACAGTCTGTATATGTGCACATTTATCCTGCAAATACAGATACTTTTGCAATGTCTCAGTAGCTCAGTCTGCTAAATGCCTTGCATGCATTACATTTTGCCCACACACTCCATGATCCAAATCCAGTGTTGTGTTGCACTTCAATTACATTATTGTGAAGACAACAAGTAATGACTGAGTCATGCAATCTTACCTCACACAGGTTACTGTAACTTAATTAACTAATACCCAGTTTTGCAAAAGATAAGCCTGCAGGCAGAGACACAATGCAGATATCCATATAGCCTAACTATATGTCACCTAATACTCTGTTAGTCGCACTGTTGCATAACAGATGCACCTTACACACATGCCTTGATTGCACTGTATAAAATCCCTTGCCCTGGCCCTGCCATAATGACAGGCCTGACACAGCTGACACAGTAACATGTACAGTTTGCTGTCCACCAAAATGTTCACACTCCCCCCCTATATGTTGTAGGCTGCAGCTGTAAGCATACACTGCTGTATGTAAAGGTAGCTGCTACAGAACTACCATACCTCCCAACCCCCTAGAACAAGTGATCTGGACATAGCCATACTTAATGGGGGGTGGGGCAAAGGCCGACAGAGAGGGACACATGCAACAGTTTGCCCCTACAAAGATAGCAAGTTGATAGAATAACAGATATTGCAGTAGCATGCATAGTATGATGGGTATGCAGTGTGACACACACACATGTGTCATCACTTACTGACCTCAGCCCACAATGATTGCCAGTGCACTGTCAGATGACCACAATGGTATGGGACACTGACCACACATATGAGGCAAAACTGTGGACATATATCAAAAATCTCTACAGTGGATGTTATTAGTACCTACCCTCTGTGATGCTGTTGTCTCCATACATCAGTAATGTCCATTTCAAAAACTAAGACAGGGACCAAGTCCTACATGAAAGCCTTATATATTGCACCGTGGTGCATGTCATTGGCTAATGATACTGCAATATAGCTGTTTTGGCTGCAATTAGCAATTCTGAGCCACAGAGTGGTGCAGGGGCAATTACCAGCTAATGAGCAGTACCTTACAAAGGCAAGCAGCTGGTTATGGGGAACAGGTCTGTATGAGACTTATCACACACAGAGAATGTATTATCAAAAGATTATTTGAAGCAATGTTCAACAAAAGAGTACTGCACTCCACCGGATATGTAACCGATTTCTACATATAACAGGATGCATATAGGAGGTTGGAAGTATGGGGAATAGGGATTACAGTAGTAAGCCTGCCTTAGATCTATGGTGATGACAAGCATTGATACTCTCCTGTCCTACATCTACAATCATGCCTCTCACCTGTCCCTGTTTTCAATCACATCTCAGCTCTGTCCCTGTCAATCCCACCTACAACGGTTGGCTGTTGTAGGAAAGCTAGTGGATTACATGTAGTACATAGTGACAATAAGGGAGGGTGTAATCCTATGTAACATCAAATGACATACTGTAATTCACCTCCTCTCATTCTGTCCATGACTCACATAATTAGTTTGAACATTGTAAAACTGAACCTAAATGTCTTTGATGTACTCTGGCTAAGTCCCTGTGTCTTTTGACATTTGTCCCTGTTTGGTTGAGAGCTATGCCTAACATACCTGTCAACCTCCTGCAGCAAGAACTCAGGACAAAGGCATAATTAATGAGGGGAGTAAAGGCCCAAACACATGATACAGTCCTGAGGTAATGATACTACCACTGGCATATCATTCTCGATATAGGTGTACTGGGTGCTATGTTTAGTTCTATCACATACACTGTCATATTGCATACCTTACAGATGTATTTTACTGGCAACATTAACTTGATGTAGTTGATGTGCATGTTATAATGGTCCTGGCTTGTCTGTGTATATTGTTGTGAGTTTTCCCATTGTGCATGGAAGCAGAGATGTGAAGATGTGGAACTTGTAATCCAGTTGTGGATTCTCATCTGTATGAGTCTGTGTGGATTGCCATACATAATAGTGCAGGTAGTAATGTACTGCTGTTGTTTTGCTACTCACAGATGATGGGGAGGGTTGGAGCATGTCCCCCTTACAACCTGATGGTAGTATCTCTTCAGATGCTGATGGTGATGGTGGCCATAGTGAGGCACAGGCAGGGTTGTCAGTGGCTGAATCTGTCCGAGGTTGACATCTCTATTCTGCCCCCATTATCACCACACACAGTATGTATGCCCACACATACCCAGTTCTCAGAAGCCACAGATAGTTGACACTGAGGTGGTGGTGATATTGAACAGGGCAGTGTGATAACTATAGCTTCTGTGAGTTTAGACACTGGCCATAGCCAGCGAGCGCTGGTGAGGTCCCACACAGGCAGAGTGACAGAGGTGCTTTTTGGAGGACTGCTGTCTATCCAACACCTGTTGCAGCTGTCACATCAGGGGTCACTCAGCACATGTTTCGGGCTGCTATGGAGGCACAGGCATGTTCTCAATGCAACACCAGACAGATGCTTAGAATTATGGATGCAGCACAGTATGACAATTGTGACTGTCTCCACCACATTGGGGACACATGGATTAGATCCCTGTTGTTGTGGATAGATGGTCAGTTGAGACAGTATCTGTCTTTGACAGCATGATGTCTGTTCTGTAACATCTGGTTGGAGTTGGGCATTGGACATGTGGATGAAGGTCAGCAACACCATCTACTGGGAGTCCACATGGCCATGCACAGTCATGCTCCTATACTGACAGTACCTACAGTACTACAGAGGGAACTGTGCTGTCCACACCATGACTTGGAAGGTCATGGGCACATTGTCCTGGGAATTCCAGTGTGGGACACAGCCCCAGGATTTTGCAGTCACCATCAGGTACTGGCACCACATATGTCTTTGGGCATGGTTGTGCCAGTGATAATCCTGGCAGAGTCAGTTCACCTGTTCATTGCTGAAGACTGTGAGCTGTCCAGTCTACCATGTACAGTCCACAGCTGTCCAACATATACATGTGTAGGGCTAGCACTGGGCTTGACTGTGTGCATGCACACACTCAAACACCACTGTTGCATGCAGGACACCAACAGACACACATGGCACCTCTCTGTGGTCCATCTAACCTGAACCCCTTCCTGACTCACACACATGCTGTCACCTGTTTGGCACAGCCTAGGCCTCTGGGACTCCCACACCGCACCATGTGCATGTGATGATACTGTGTCACATCCCTGCCATCCATGACATCAATGCAGGGAAATGAAAATATGTGTCTGATGCACAAGATGACTATATTACTTTGCATGTACTTGTGTAGTGCAATATGGTTTTGCCATGGCACTTGTGGGCCACCATAAGTATTGTATGCTGGCATGTGTCATGACTACACATCAAACATTGTGTATCCGTGTTGTATGATGCTAGACTGGTGGTAGAGTTACAGAATTAAAGGTGTGTCACAGATCTGTGTATGTGTCCATTCCAGGTGTCTGAGGGGTTAAGCAATGGACACATGGTGGAAATAGAGCAGCACAGGATGGCATGGCAGCACAGCAGACACTTGATGTCAGCAGGGTAAGGCATATACATGCATGTCTCCCTAGGTGAATATGTGTATAACAATGTACTAGGGGAAATAGGGCAGTCAGCGTAATCATGCAGTTATACTTTGTAACAAGGTCTGTTACCCTCGATACATGTCACCTGGGCTTTCTGAGCATGCACATCTAGAAGGTGGTGGACATCAGTTATGCTTATGTTGAGGAGAGCAATTTAGATGCCAGTAGCTAGTGACATGCCCATACAATGCATAACAATTAGACAGGGATAACCCATATAGGCAAATCCATAGTGCTGTAAGGGGATGTATTTATACATACACACACACAGAGTTGGCTGATGTGAGATTACAACCCTCCCTATCTACTGTTACACAATACAGCTGGCAGTGCTTATTGCATGCTCCACAGAGTTTATCTAACATTAGACTGTCAGCCAGCACCATTAAGGTGGATGTCATCAGCAGGCCTTGTCAAGGAGGCCAATGAGGAGGCCAGCAGATAGTCACAGGGCCTTAAAATGCATAACCATTCCATAAAGATAGGCATATCCATAGTGCCACAAGGGATATATTTATACAGACACACACACACACACACACACACACACACACACACACACACACACACACACACTACACAAGTTGGATGATGTGAGATTAGAACTCCTACCTACCTACTATTATACACTACAGCTCACAGTAATTATCGCTTGCACCACAGAGTGTATTTGATGTTAGACTGTCAGCCCGTGCTCTTAAGGTGGATGACATCAGCAGGCCTTGTACAGGAGGACAATTTAGAGGCCAGCAGCCAGTCACAGGGCCATAAAATGCATAGCATTGCACAGAGATAGCCCATGTGGACATGTTCATAGTGCTGTAAGTGGATATATTTATACACAAATACAAACTGGATGATGTGAGATTAGAACCCCTACCTATCTAGTTTTACACACTATAGGTCTCAGTACTTAACGCATGCACCACAGGATATGTCTGTTGTATATTTGGGTGCAGTCATAGTGCTTGTGGAGTATGCAAAGTTGTCTTGTATTAGACAGCATGTGTGGCCTGCAGAGTGATACTACTTGGTACTGTTATTGTATCTAGTGTCCTAGGAGTTGGATACTTGGTAATATCCCTGCTATGTGTGCACAGTTATGAATCTGGTTATATGTTGTCTGTTTGCAGTTTGATAGGCGGACATGTGGCCAGGGGCAATATGGCCTGTCCGAGGCATGTGTTGCACCCACTGTACACTATACCACCTGCGTACATGTATCTGTCTACAAATTGACAGCCCTCAAGCACATGAGTCTGTGGGTGATTGGATTTTGTACTGCTGTGACCTTGGTCTGGTTCCATCAGACAACTATTGTGATGTGTAAGTACAGATAACCCCAGCATTCTGGGGTATGTGGAGAGATTCATACATCCCCACACATATCTATGTAAATGTGTATAACAAGGATGTCTCCTTAACTGTTTTTGTGTGTGTACATTATGTAAATGTGTTATGTAGATATATGTGGAGAGTCTGTATATCATTTTACTTTATATAACTATATATATATATATATATATATATATATATATATATATATATATATATATATATATATATATATATTTATATATCTTGTTATCATATATCCATGTGACCTTAATATGTGACTCATACCTCACAACTGTACAGAGCTTTGCAGAATGTCCAGAATTTTGCCTCATATTTTTGGTCCATTTTACATAACATTGTGGTTTTCTGGCAAATTAGTGGCAAATCATTAAAGATTGAGGTTAATAAATAATGACAGACATTTGAGTTTCAGACTACATATATATTGGGAGATTCATGCTAATGCAAGACCTGTTATTCTATCAACATTCTACATTTGCAAGAACAATGATTTAAAACTTTTCTCTATTTGTGGGACTTTGTCCCTTCCCACTTTTATTCATGCCTTTGGCTAGATTTCTTGTTCTAAGAGGTTGAGAGGTATGACGTGACTGGGGTACATGATGTAACACTGCACAGAGGGTAACAGTCTGCATACCTCTCCCTGTACATGTTTTTGCAGAATGTCCAGCATTTCACCCCATATGTCTGCTCTGTTCCTCATACATTTGTGGTTTTCAGGTACTATACTGTAAAATGCAGTAACTAAATTGTTGTAACTGCTGAGATATTTAAGTGATGGCCTTTACATCTTGCAGCTAATCTGATCTGTTACAACATGATGTTATACTAGCCACATTCTACGTAAGCATGTATAATGTCTATCTGTAGGTTTGGCCCTTTGCCCCCCCCCCATTCACTCTGGCTTTGTCCAGCTTTCTTGTGGTAACACACAGGCATGCATCATTCATCACCCAATCAACAGCATACAGACATATATATTGTCACCCCTGCATTATGTGAGACATAGAATGTTTGGCCAGGTTCTGTCTCTATGTCACAGCCCTGGCATTGGGTGGTCTGCTGATATATCATTGCAAATATACTACTAGAGATGTTATATAGGCACACTGATGAGTTGGGGGTAGGGGACGACGAGCCCATGTTCTGCTGGCATGCACAGTTGTACAACTGGTCTGTGACCCCACTGTTTGGTGTCTCCCTTGAATAATGTAGTGGGGTATCTAGCTATGGGGCTTAGTGAATATTATGGGGCACATACTATTGGACAGAATACCTGTTGTCCCAAGTGGGTGTTAAATCTCTTCATATAGTGCAGTAGCCCACTATATTCCCATACATATGCTGCCATATTCTAGTAGCCCTTACAAGTGGTGAGTAGCTGTGGGACTTACCTTGTGAATGCAGCAGTTGACAGACCTGTATTTCAGGGCTGACTCTGATGCACACAGTCCACAGCCTATACATGGTGAGGTACAGGTTGTCTGGCTGTCTTTTATCAATTTTACTAATATAACAAAGCCAAAGCGGATACGACTCTTAATAAAACAATGTGAAAATGAAAATAAAGCTAAGTCAAGAGTCGTAGGCGGCTAGAGAATCACTCTTTTTCTCACTCAAGAATACAGGAACAAAATATGAGCGTAAGATAAATATACAGTTTATTTATAAACAAGTTAGCACTTTCACCTAGTAAGGCTTCTTCAGACTCAGATAGCACAATCAATTAAAACACAATTAAATAGCAAAAAAGGCGGGAAGTCAAACGCCATCATGATAAATCCCATCATAATAAAAACCATCATTAAAATAAAAGCAATCATTAAAAAAGCAGCATATAAGAATCACAAGAAGAAATTCTTAAATGTTAATAGATTATTCATATTAGAACATAATGCTTGATCATATTCATATATACATGCTTATCTAAGAACTCTGAGTTTTCTCATTTTTAAAAAAGGTTTAACTGAGAACATAGTGTTTAATCCAGGTTTCATATCTGAACGTAATTTCAGTATCCAAACATTCTCCCTACTCTCTGTATAATTTTTAATATCCCCTCCTCTAATATTAGGGTACACTCGTTCTATTATCCTGAATTTAAATGCATGTGAATTACCTAATTCTATAATATGTCTGGCCAAGGCATTCATCTTATGTCCCATTCTAATACTATACAAGTGTTCACGTATGCGGTCCTTCAGACGTCTGTTGGTCTTTCCCACATAAAATGATTCACAGGCCTGACACGTAGCTAGATATACCACATTTGTAGTAGTGCAATCTCCATGAATCTTGAAATTATAATTATATCTAGTGACAGGATGTATAAAGACGTTACCCAAATCAATATACATACAGAAATTACATGAACCACATCTATTAGTGCCAAAAGGCAAATTAGTAGTAGATGGTGTATAATATATATTATCACATAAAATGTTTTTTAAATTATTCTTATTCCTGTATCTGAAACATGGAGCTTCACCTATGACGTCTTTCATGTGTGTATCTACCATCAGAATGTTCCAATGTGATCTAATAACATCTTTAATAGATCCGACATCCTGAGTATATGATATAGAAAAAGCTGTCTTATTTGTACCACTCCTATCTTTTCTAGTAACTAAGTTGCCATTATCAGAAAAATATGGAAGTGCTGAGTTCTCTCTCAAAAGAGAGATATCCTTAGTGCCCTTAAATAAGTCAACGTCACTATAACCTCTTGCTAACAACCTTTCACCAAGGTCGCTTAAATCATTCTCATATCCAGTAAAACTTGGGTTGTATCTGGATACCCTCATGGCCTGCCCCTTAACAACGTTGTTAAACACATATTGTGGGTGCATGCTGGTACGATGTAGTAATATGTTCTTGTGACAGGACTTCCTATACAGTCCTGTGTTAATAAGTCCACAGGGCAATTTCTCAACGTATATGTCCAAAAAGGGTATCCTGGTGGTAGAACATTCATGGCTAAACTTCAAGTAAGTAGTAGCCATATTTACTAGATTAATAAATGTTTGTAGATCATCATTGGTACCTTTCCATAAAAGAAAAAGATCATCTACAAATCGTCTATAAAATAAAACATGTTCTCTAAATAATGGCACAGTGGGAACTTGATTACATGCATAAATTATAATTTTACTAATATGTCTGCAAGTTGGAGTAAGGTGTCAGTCCCTAGGGCTTTAGGTTGTTAGTGCATGTGCTATGCATTGTCACTTGGCCAAGGCCAGGACATACTGGGCATGCCTATGAATGGCTACAGGAGCAACCTCAGGGTTTTCCTCATTGGAGTCCCCCTGTGGATGTTGCTCTGGTGACCTAAGCATTGGTGGGGGCATGTGTGCCCCTTACCTTTGCTGATCCTGCTGCAGTTGTTTCCACAGGATCATATTATGTAGCATGGCATATACTGTGTATATGAGTGCACATGTGTCTGGAGACTACTGCAGGGCTCCACCAGATATATCAAGGCACAGAACTGTGACTTCAGCAGCCCAAACACACTCTATGATGGTCTTAGCTTGTGCGTGTGCCTCATTATGGCATTCTTATGAGGGTGTGTGTGCATTTCTGATGGTTATCATCATCCACGGTTCCAGTGCAAGGCCAGTATCCCCCAGTAAATGTCCATGAGAGATGCCCCCCTAGCAAACATCTGGTACAGCTGTGATGCATGCCAGATAAGGGAGACATGATAACTGCCAGGGCTGCCAGCACACACATTCATGATGATACCCTGGGCATTGTACATGACCTGGCAGTTGATGAAGTGGCACCCCTTGCGGTTCACGTAGATTCTACCCTTCTCACCAGGTGGTGCCTTGATGTGTACATGAGTGCAATATATGGCACCCAGTACATCAGAGTAGTGTGCTACATGGTAAAAGTGTTGCATACTGCTGGCCCTCACCTTAGGGGTAAGGGGAAAATAAATGTGCTCACTGGCATGTAGCAGCATGGCATCCAGGAACTGGTGAAGTACTCTGGATGCTGATTCCTGTGAGACCCCTATCATGTCCCCAATTGGTCTTTGGAATGTACCTATAGCTAATATCCTGAGAGCTACACATACCTTAGTTTCCACTAGGATGGATTCCCCACTGTTGGCTCTGAGTCTGAGTTATGGTCGGCAAAGCTCAGTGAGTTCTTGTAGTATGTCCCTGTCCACCCTGTAGTGCTCTACATTTTCCAGCCCATGTAGACCCTGGAAGGTTACCCTGGGCCTGAGCACTCTTCTCCTTCACAGTCTAGGCCTAGGGTCAGCAGCAGCAGTATTGACCTCAGCATCTAACACATAAATATATACAGCAGACTTGCAGCAACCCCTAGGATTTCTTCAGTTAAAATTCCCATGTCTATACTCCAGTGGTGCAGAGTATGGGGGTAAAATCAGACTGTAGATTTTCTGTAACCTTTATAATTCTCTGCTGTAGGTGTAGGCTTTGCGATTGGCTACTTATGATGCATTCCACCTGCCAAGTACTGTACATCATTAAGGACTGTTACTGGCCCTAGTTTAAATGGATCGGGGGTCATCAGTAATTAAGATCTCATTGCCTTTCTCAGCCAATTTTTTTTAACAGCCTTCCTTGTCTGCATTGCAGTGCACTGTGCAAACATGTGCAGTGAAGGTAAACAATGCTGAGCAGCCATTGTACATGTCTCCATAAAAGGTCATGCTCAACACTGTGGCCCACTGTGCAAACATGCTCAAACATGATCAAACACTCACCTCGAAGGTAAACAAAGTTTAGCAGAAAGTGTACACCCCTCTGCTGAGCACAATGGTGTACCACACAAACAAGCACCGCTGTGCTTCAATAAGCTAAAAAGGATGTGGACACACCCCCTTTTGATGTTGGCTACCTCTTCAGTGAGCACCAACATGGTTCTCTGCCTACACAGATAGGATCTGCAGACACGGGTACCAATTTGTGCTATTCAGTAACCCCAGCTCATTTTCATAAAGATCTGTGCACACAACCTGGGAACTACATGGATCCAGGCCTACTCCATGTAGGGTCCTATAATCCATTACTGTCACATAGCACTAATTTTCATTTTTGCACTTTTTAATTTTTTTTTCTTTATAGCATGTTTGCACATTGTGGCGCGTTGTGCAAACACGATCTGATTATTAAAAAAATATATATTTTAAATTATTTTCCATTAGGTTTTGGACATACAGTGGATAGTTATGTACATATCTGTGTCTGCTATGCTATTTCTGTCCTTCTCACTGTACTTCTACAGCCCCTGTTCTCTGTTTAACATCCTGTACACAGAAGTTTTCCGTGTACACTTCGGACACCAACACAGGATCTGCAGGACTGATTATCTGCTTGCTGGATCATTCTACCACCCTCATTTGCATGTAATTCACCTGCTTATGAGGTAATTTGCATGCCACAGACACTCCCGTGTTGGAACGCTCATGAACGGCCCTCAGCTCTGTTCCCTGGATCGTACACCTGCTTACTTTCATGTAAGCAGTGTGCCATTATGCCTACATGAAAAATACATCCATGTAGGCTATATTAAATTCCCCCATGGTCTTTCTGAGGCTCTGTGGTATAGTCTACCCCTGAGGATACATCAACACAGCATTGTCTTTTTTGCCACCATTGCCATGAAACTTTGTTTTCAGTGTTCCAGTCCAGCTGTGATTAACATTCCCCAAGGTCCTCTTCATTATCTGCTACTATCATTCCAATAGTCCCAGTTGCCATGTCAAACCAGGGTTGAGATGGCTTAAGTGTAGTCCTTTGCATTTATTAGCATTAAATCTTGGCTGCCACAGTTCTGCCCATTTTTTTCAGATTTTCCAAATATTTCATTAGACCTGTGGTGCACAACCTTTTTGTGGGGAGGACCACTACATAATTTCTTAATGCATTTGTGGGTCATCTCAAAACATAGTAAGTCATAACGAGTTAACAATAGGTACAGGTGGCTGGCATTTATACTTGACAGCAATCATGAAATTGTCTGCTTTCTATATCAACTTTGCATGTAACGTTATTCTGGATTGCAGCCATGACTTATTACAAACTCTTGCAGAAAGTTACTACTGTTTACAGACTACAAGTTATAAACAACAAAGAATAGTTACTTCTGCAGCTAACATTAGAGGTGTGGACAACTGCAGTCAATTAGGTAAGCATGTGCTGGAAAGTTTGTGTGACTGGAGTAAGGCATAGCATTTTTTCACTTTTTAAAAAAAATTGGTTCCTCTCTGGGGGCCGGATGGTGTTGCATCGAGGGCCAGATGTTGTGCACCACTGCATTATACTCTCACCCATTTTTCATTGTTTCACCTGTCTTTGTGTCATCAGCAAAGAGGTTGATCATTTTCTCTATTCTCACTAATATATCTTAGACAAAAACACTGAAATGTACTGAATCCAGGTCATTCCCTTATTGCATCCCAACTCTCATTTTTCTAATTCCTTACATTTTGCCCATCTCAACACAACCCACTGTTCTTTATAATGCAGTCATGCAGCCATCCATTTCCACATTCTTGGTCTTACCCCTGACCCCTCCAGGTTTCCTGTCAGCATGCTGGATGAAGTCCAGGTAGACTACATTAGCTTGTCGTCTCTTATTATGTTAGCCTGCAACCCAGTCCTTAAACTAGATTAGGTGAGACTGACTGCTCCTACTGATCAGGAGCCCCTGCACTATGCTTACTGCACTGCATCCCCAGTGCACATGTTTAATCTACCAAAACCCTGGTCATTATTCACAGGAGGATATAAATTTCTGCTCCACTGCATTATATCAGCTTTTTATATGACCCCTGTGGCTCCTCATGTGGTTTGGAAATGCCAAATGTACACGTATTACACTCAGTACTCTATCCCAGCTTTTGACATGACCCAAGAGCATTTAAAGTGCCAGATAACTGCAGGACATGTGTATCTGTGCAAAATGTGGTTGGTGGTTAGTGTAATGGTTAAGGTGTTTACCTCACCAACATAAGGTATACAGTTTGATTCTTACCTTGTGAAATAGAAACTGGCCAGGCTTAAAAAAGCCCACAGGGGCAGCTAGCCTAGTACTTACCTAAGAACCTTACATATATAAGCCCCTTCCCATAATGAGTGCAGTACTATATGAACATAACCAAATAAGTTGTACTGCTGTGCATCTTTTGCATAATGGCAGCCTTTTCAAGCCCCCAATGTATTGCATCGTTATATGGAACACAGACTCTAGTGCAAAATATCATCTGTAGAATTATCCCCTGCACCTGCAGATGCAATAACTGTAGGGCACCCTGCTATGTATCCTGTCAGTACTGTGCTACCCTATGCCCCACCTACAAACTGCCTGCTTAGTGCTTAGTACCATTGTACTGTAAAACTAAAAGATCTGACTCACATTGCCAAGATCTGTTCAGATGACACAGAGTTCCACAAAACAAGATCAGTGAACGTATTTTATTAATAAAGGCAGCACTCATGCTTTGTCATTCTCCTATTTGGGGTGTCTATGTATCTTCCATTCTCGATTCCTATCTTCAGTTAGTTCTAAAGCTTTACATTCAGTAAGGTGATGCAAAAACTTTGGGTTTCAGTGAGTTTCCTTTGCAGTTTAGTGTACCAGATGGAAATCATCAGTCTTAGTTGTCCCCAGAATTGAATGATGCTGTGTGCTGCATTTCTTTGCATTCTACATTTTTTGTTTGGACCTCTGAATTCCATCTGTCAATTGTGATTCCCTTTCTGAATTCCTTGTCTTTCTCCTTGGTGATTAAGTTGTTGCTGGTTTACAGTAAAAAAGCACAATTCTAAATGTCACCACAGTTTACTGCCATGATGCAAATTGTTATGTCACTATCACTGCATTATGTTTTCCAGTACAAAAAGTGTGAGATATACATCAGTTTAATTAACTCAACAGCAATAAATATTAGGGCAATGCAATACTTAACATTCAGTATAAGATGCTACGATCTTTATATGTGTTTTGTTTTTGAGCATCTTATGCTGTATGGGGAAATTATCTTTTTTAAGATTTCTAGGAAGGTGAATATGGTCTGCGTGTCTGTTTCATCTCTTGCATGTATCATAGTTGATTCAATTATAGGAAAGAAATGCCTTCAAGCATTGCTCCCAGGCTTCTCATATCTAAATATAAGAAGAATATTCTGATTAAATGCAGTCTGCCTTTGAGCAAAACCACATTAATTATATAAACCCCTTATGGTTGTACATTTTTCTTCTATAATTGTTCTTGTAAAACCACACATTATATGTTATCACTCAAGTGATATGTTTCAATAAAAAATGTAAATAAAGCATGTGTAAACTCAGTCTCAAATTCAACTTTATTTCCTGGTTACAAATAAAGCACATCTGAGCTGTCTCTGAACTGAAGGCAGAATGCAAAAAGGCATTTCACTTTCCTTGGGCACAATTGACTAAAACAGCTTATTCATTTGTTATAGGTGCGTTGATCTATTTTATTTCTGGTTTAGTTTATTTAAAATATCTTTGTTTTCCAGCCCTTTCAGTAGGTACTGTCAAGGTGACAGTGCTGTTTCTACTTGTTTATATCACTTTTGTCTCCATCATTAATGTTCTCATTGTCAATGACCTTGTTCAGTAGTTATTTTAAAATTAAACAGTTACTCTGATGGTAGAAAAAAAGAACTGGCTTATCCAGAGGACCACAGACTCAGTCTGAGCTAATCTAAATGTGAAACTTGCTTCCATTCCTTGTACTTAGTTGCTCAACATATTAATTTATCTGCCCAGCTGAAGGTTAAAGTTCCATTGTTTATATAAAAATGTCCCTGATGTCCATTAATGAATACCTACCTCTCTTTCATAAATGACATAAAACATCAGATCTTATTAAAATTTCTAGTCTGCTGTTGCTACAGAAATCAGCATCTTCATACTCCTTGTCTTCTGGATAAGCTGACTGCCACCTGTCACATTCTATGTGTTGTAACTAAACTGCATGTAACTACTGTCATATAATTTCTTGGTGTTTTCTTTCTAGTGTTATACTCTGAATCAGCTTGCCTATATTCCTATTATGCTTTCTCTCATTCACAGTTAGCAGTACTCCTGGGCCCAAAGCCATGGGTGAGATTCCTTCAAGTTTATGGAATCCAGTGGATTGAGCTGAGTTCCGTGCAAAAATTGTAGCTAAACAAGTAATATAACAATATGTGCCTGTCTATGGAGAATATCTCAGTGCAAAGCAGACATAACTTGTGGCATCAGCACAGCCAAAGTCATATCAAATATGAATTCCAGGAAAAGTTGTTCAGAAAGTAATATATGGACATGCATTAACAATGCACATATATGAAAGGCACATAAGCCCAACAGAACTTTCATTAATACATGGAAAGTATTAAATGAAGACAAATATGCATCAGCTATTATGGCTAAAAAGTGAAAAACATCCACAAATACAGATATTGTTGCAATATGTAGATGGACCTATATAAATACCCCCATTATAATTTGCAGATACCAATGTAATCTGCAAAATTTCTAACAAGAAAAATTAAGTAAGGTGAAGGGCAATCCCGACACTTTGCCATGGCCAACAGGAACTAATAGTGGATGCAGGACATTTGTGGGAAGCACATGTAATGCACATCATCATCATCATCATCATCATCTTTAACTACCCTTTTCCCTTTTTCTACATGAGACTGAGCTGCTGTCAACTGTAAACACCTCTCTTTATACAATGCCACTTTTCTGCCTTCTTCGACACTCATGCCTGACTCTCTCACACAATCCAGCCACCTCTTCGCTGGAGGTCCTCAATTCCTCTTGCCTTCTTACTGTCTGTCCCAAATCTTCTTCATCAGTTTGACTTCTGCTTTTCAGCACATGTGCCAAAACCAACTTAATCTGTTCTCTTTGATTCGCTTTGCTTTTCTTTGACCTTTTCTGTAATTGTAGCTTCTTTGGCTTCTGCTTTGGTGTCATCATTTTTGCATCTGTCCAAAGTGTGCATCCTACCACCCATCTCAGGCACTTCACCTCCATCACCTCTAGATTTCTCAGCTGCTCTGCCTTTACCACCTAAGTTTCTGTACCATGCAGTAATACTGGTTGCACCACTGTTTTGTACACCTTACTTTTCAGCTTCTTTGGCATTCTTCTGTTATACACCACACCTAACACTCTGTGCTAGTTGTTTGCAGCCCCTTTGAATCTGGCATTGACCTCTTCATTCAGACTTAAAATTCTTGTCAACCAACCCTCCCATATACTTGAAGCTGTTAACCTGCTCCACTGTTTTCCCCTTCTACCTCAATTCTCATCTTCTTCAAATTCACCCATTTGCTGCCATTACAGCTGTCTTATCTGTACTCAGTTTTATCCAGTGCTCCTTCAGGTTTGCATTCCATTCCCCTATCCTTTGCTGAAGTTCTTGCTCAGAGCCTGCCTGTAATGCCACATTGTCTGCATGCAGCAGCTTTGTTGATCTGTCACCTCCAACCTGCTTGCTAATGTAGTCCATCACCAGTATGAACAGCAAGTGGCTCAGAGCTGAAGCATGATATACACCCACTCTCATTTTGAACCCTTCTGTGAGACTAAACACTGCTCATACTTGAGTTATTTTGTCCTAGTACATAGCTTGCACTAATTCTACCAGTGTTTCTAGGACATTGAGCCACTGCAGGAATGCCCAAATTAACTATCTTGGAACCTTATCATGTGCCTTCTTCAAGTCTAGCTTCTTTTCAACTATCTTTCTAAGTGCAAACATCATGTCAGATATGCCACATCCTGATCCGAATCCTCAATGCTCATCTGCCATCTTACTTTCTACAACTGCATATTTGTTTATTAGTCATGCTCTCCAGAACTTTCATGCAGTGTGATAGGAGTTTGATACCTCTATAATGCCCACAGTTGTGAATGCCCCCTTGTTATTGAACACTGACACTAGCATGCCTATTCTCCAGTCATCAGGGGTACACCTTTTTCTCCACACCGCTATGACTTCCCTCAGAAGCCATTTCTCCCTTATCTCACCCAGCATCTTTAACATACCTGCTGTGACCGCATCTAATCCAGCTTTTTTCTCTGACTTCATTTTCCTTAGTGCTGCTCTTACATTTTCTGTGGTGGGCTCCTCTTTTTCTTTCATCATAGTCTGTGTCTGGGGCAGTACAACTTCTGTATTCTTCATTCAGAAACTGTTGGAAGAACACCTTCCATCTGCATTTGATGTCATGTGGACTAGAGAGCAGGTATTTGCTGGAATCCCTGATGAAGGGTATCTGTCTATCTTCTTTATCTGTCTTCGAATCACAACCTGATATAGATTCTTTGTACCATCTACTGACTCACTTTTCAGGAGCTGATAGAGTGCCACTGATGCCTTGTTCTTTGCTGTTGCAACTCCTTTCTTAGCTTCTTTGTTAACCAAACAGTATTCCTTCATAGCTTGCTCTATTTTTTTCTATCTTCCACTTTTTCCTGCATGCCTGCCTTCTTTTGATAACTACTTGGACTTGCATGCCACCACCATTTTTTCTTATGTACCTTATTTCCATACAGGCTGAGCTGCATATTTGTTCTGTAGTCCTCACACATGCTGTTTTGAAACAATGCCATTCTTTTTCATCTCCACCTATTTCCTCTTTTTCTTGAGGTGCTAGAACCCTGAATAATTAATTGATGTGTTGTGTTTCTCTGCAGTCAACTTCCAGGTCTTCAGCCTGGTCTCTGTTAACCTTGTAGCCTTCCCTGAACACTGCTTGCAGCTGATTGTAGAAACTAGAGGTTTATGCTGAGGACCAGCTGATGGGATTGAGCATTATGACAGATTTCTCTAGTGATCTCCTGAAAGGTGTTATACATAGCCTATACCATGTTCTGAAATAAGTAAACCATCAGGACCCTCATCTGTGTATGGAAGATGTATGTCACTGCATCTCAGATATGGTCCTGAAAATTGTCTGTCTGACATGGTGCTCAATGTCTTCTACACTGAGCCACAGGAACAATGGCACTGGCAGGTTCCAGTCTGTCATTGTCATCATCGTCCCCATCATGGTAATCACACTATTCCTTGGAGTTTCACTCAGCCTGCTGGTAAGTTATTGTTGTTGTCCGATTTGGGAACAGGCACAGGTCCCATGCTCTGTCAAAGTTTAAAACAGAAAAAAAACATTATACATACATAATAGGTATTAACCTGAAAATTCACCAAATGATAAAAAGTTCCAGGATGCACAAAAAATACTAATAACCAAAAGTAATGCACCCAGTAGCCATCAAGGAAAACTCCACTTTATTTGAATCAAACACCAGCAAAATCCATTAGTTGTTTGGAATTATTCCCTGATACAGGAAAAATGTTTACAGTACCTGTTTGCAAACAAGGTGCAGCTCCAACCTGTTCATCTGTAATGTTAAAAACATCTTGCCCATGGTAAACAGCACCATTAGAAGCACCACCATTACACTTTCATCCATCCTGACAGTTGGAATGAGGCACCTGTGCTGTGGTGATGACGTCACAATGTTTTGTACCAGTTTGCGATCCAGGAAGAGTTTCCATCACATAATGGACTAGATTAGTCTGATTACTGTTACCAAAGCCCAAGGAACATGAATTAAAGGGCTCGGGAAGTTTATCACCTTTCCCAGTGTTTGGTAGTGAACTGTCCGAACATGTAATTACTTTGTCCAAACTAATCGGACTGCTGTGCTTACCACCTCCAACGCTTTGTATAGTAAGCAAGTCAATGAGCCATGAAAGCTTTCCTTTGAGCATTTACACATCCTGTTTGAGCTCGTGTAGCTCCGCTGCCTGCCCTAAGGGTGTCCCCTCAGACAATGAGGTTTGTGTGGATCCACTACCCAGCTCAGCAGTTGGAGGAGATTCCATGTGGCCAGGAACCAAAATGCAAACTCACCAAATGATAAAAAGTTCCAGGATGCACAAAAATATTAGTAACCAAAAGTAATGCACCCAGTAGCCATCAGGGAAAACTCCACTCTATTTGAATCAAACACCAGCAAAATCCATTAGTTGTTTGGAATTATTCCCTGATACAGGAAAAATGTTTACAGTACCTGTTTGAAAACAAGGTGCAGCTCCAACTGATTAGTTTGGACAAAGTAATTACATGTTTGGACAGTTCACTACCAAACACTGGGAAAGGTGATAAACTTCCTGAGCCCTTTAATTCGTGTTGCTTGGGCTTTGGTAACAGTAATTAGAATAATCTACTCCATAATGTGATGGAAACTCTTTCTGGATCGCAAACTGGTAAAAAACGTTGAGACATCATCACCACGGCACAGGTGCATCATTCCAACTGTCAGGATGGAAGAAAGTGTAATGGTGGTGTTTCTAATGGTGCTGTTTACCATGGGTGGGATGTTTTTAACATTACAGATGAACAGCTTGGAGCTGCACCTTGTTTGCAAACAGGTACTGTAAACATTTTTCCTGTATTAGGGAATAATTCCTAACAACTAATGGATTTTGCTGGTGTTTGATTCAAATAAAGTGGACTTTTCCTTGATGGCTACTGGGTGCATTACTTTTGATTAACCTGAAAATGTTGAATAATTAAAACTCGAACACTATATGATGTCAGGCATAAATCTAATCCACACTAATTTATAAATGGTGTGCAATATACATCACAGTCATATACCAAACATGTCAATAATAAAGTATAATCAGATGTGCACCAACAGAATTGTAAAGAGAGGATATTATATGCAATTAGCAATATCAAAACATACAAGGCAGGGCATGTGAAATGTTTGTTCTAGTTATATCACAGTACAGTATATTTGTTTTGACAACATAATGGTCAACAGATGTGGGCCATAAGGTTTATTTACACTTTGTATAAAAAAAAGACACGAAGGTGTAATAACAATTGCATTGTCATGGTTATGCTATATTTGAAATGTTATAATATTCCTATATTAATGATAAGAACAAAAGGTTATGTATGGGTCATTGCAACCATCGTACATTATCGTTCTGTTACTCTAGTTCATTATATGGCATGCAGTATTCCATTTATAAGACATGGGTCATTATTACATTTACTGCCATACCAGCCTTCAGTATGAATATAAAACATATATGTACACAGCACACAGACCTACATCTTAGCAAGTTTCAAGGCACATAAGCTGTAACACTCTGGCATGCAACAATGACATGGGGCTTCATTCCAAAAGACTTGTGTCAGTGTAAGGCAAGACAGGTACTAGACCTTTGGGGATAGGACTCCTAATACAACCATGATGAAAGATAAGTCTAACACTACTATGAGTAACAAACCCTGCCTATATCACGTTAAATGTTTGGCCCCCTGTGATGCCCATGCCCTGGCCCAGCAATCAAGGAGCCTCAAGCCTCACCACTAACACCAGAAATGGTGTCTCATATATGAGGAAAGGATAACAAATACACACAGTAAAGTGCAATTTCCCTTAAGAGCACACAAAGATCACAGTCAATCCAGGGCTGGTCACTCCCTTCCTCTCCGGGTCCCCAATAAAACTCCCCACTGGCACAGCTATAGGGTCCAGATCTCAGCATAGTGGGCAAGCTAAAACCTCTAGCACCCTCTCTGTCCAACCAGTGCTTCGTGTCCCTGCCCAAGTAGCTGACACACACACACACACACTCACACACACACACACACACACACACACACACACACACACACACACACACACACACACACACGTATGCACTTTGAGACGAGTTTATACAACCACACAAACACTCCTGGGGAAGGCTGGCACAGTTTCTCCAGCTGTGCCCCTTTCTCCCAGACTATATGGTAGTTCCACTTGTCACCACCCACTAACACTTATCAGCTACTCAAAGTCCCTTAAAAGGGTGCCCAAATATTACTGTGCAATATTATTATCCAATTGGTAGTTGTGACTAAACAGTCAAGGCTTATTTAGAATGACTTGGACAGTAAACTCTATAAATATTCAATGTAATTCTAGCGCTTAAATTATCTCTACACAAAACAGCCACAGTTAAAAGGGTTTAAAATTATTTAATAATAAATAATTAAAAACACAAGACAATACTTTCTGCTACACAGTGCTAGTCAAGAGTTCAGAGATCAAACAAAAATGCTTAAAATAACTCAGTAGTACAGTTCTGACATCACAGAAAAACACTTAGTCTAATTTTTCTAGTTTCTAGCTATTTCTAAAAGAAAACACACGTCTAAGATAACTTACATATGACAACAGGCAGTGCTGTAAGTTGGATAGTCAAAACAAAAATGCTTAATGCCTTCTGATTCTCTCTGTTTAAATTGCTATTTTCAGTCCTCATCATTTCACACTTTCCTGGGGTTCTCAAGCTGACAGATAATACATTCTTGTTATCTTGCGCCTGCAGGAAACTACATCAATAAAAACATTCCGCATGTAAACTCTAGTAATTATTCCTTAAGTTAAAACAATAGGCAGGATGCTTCACTCCAGACTCATCGACTCCAAATTCTAACTTCAAAGGGACAGGCAGGAAATAATTTCAACTTCAAAGGACAGACAAGACAAAAAATGCTTGACTTAGCTTTCTTTATAGCAGAGGGCAATGTTGCTGCATTGTTTTAAGTTCAACATTTCACAGCATATTCTTTCAATTAAGAAAACAAGCCTGTAGTTCAACATTCATATTTACAAATGATAGAACTATGTATAAAATCCTATCTGGCTAGGCTGGGAGCCTTCACACCACCTATTCAGTGTGGGCCTCACACGTTTATGTTAAGGTGTCAATATGACATTTACTTACTTACTTATCATTATGTGTAAATAATGTGTCATTAAAATGTGTGTGTGTTTAAAATATATTGTACGATTAACAACCAAAGGTACAGTTAAAACATTTATTCAAATGAGATGAGCAATGCACCATGTTTAATTGGTGACATCACAACATCATATAACAGGAATGAAATTTGAAAGCATTCAAACAACTGTGCAGTCGCAAGTATAGTGGCAACATGTAATAGCTAGAAATTATGTATATGACACACATACATAACTTTCCCTCAACAAATGTATCACTGCCTCAGCTTACATTTGTATAATGATAACATTTGTAGTTGCATAGTTAAAAAATGTAGTGATGATCATGAATATATTGTGCAACACTTCAGACATACAATAAAACTATGACCGGCTTGTGGCACACCAATGACAGGAAATGGTCTTTGATATTGTATTTAACTCACTACAGCTGAGTCACCCCCTCTAGGTGTTTCTGCAGTTACATCCTACTGACATCTGTAGGTGTCAAACTTTACTTATCAAATTTGCAGTAATAATTTCCAAACCATGCTACATACAAATTATTAAAACATCTTAAAGCATACACAAAGGCAGACACATACATATTGCTATTTGATCTCTATCTAGTGCAGACAAAGAGATACAAATTGTTGTTCATATAATATCTATTGATATTGTCATAAATGTTATGTTTTCTAAATATCTCAACAACCAACTAGCATAGAGAGAACTGCATAGCCTCATATGAAAGCACTCATTGGGATGAACAAAGAGCTGCTGATAGCATGTGTGCAACTTCAGTGGTTGCTGAGGTATTTTAAGTTGTTTACAAAATATCACAGACTTAACAACTTCTCTGTTGTGACCCAAAAAATCCAGTTTAAGATGAAGAAATACTACTACTACTGTACAAATATTTGGCACGGAAGAGATTTGCATTTATACTTCTTTAATAATCCCTATGGTTCCAGAGACATGAATATTTGTTCAAAATGTGAGGACATAATTTGATTCTATTAAAAAGCTTAGGCTCCACCCATTGAAAATCACAATGCAAACCTCCAGAGCTCCATCACACAGAATGAGTAAACAAACCATCACAGTGCAGTTTTACAGCATTGCAAGAGAATTGGAATTCAAGAAGTACATGCCAGTAAAGATCTGCCAACAGTATTAAAATGTTGAAACAGAAGACATCTACTCAATAATAAAACAAACAGTATATAGACACTATTTAACTCACTGACTACTACACATACAAGTTGATTATTTTACACTATACAAAGAGCAATACCAATACAAACAATTTATATTTAAAACGTACAAGCAAGTTGCAATATGTCAATTGAACACAGATGTATTTCATTTAGGTTATGGTAACAAACATTGCATGACCTAAATTTAATAAAAATTCTCTAGCTGATAACTCCTTAAACAGCATTTCACTTAAAATTATTTACAAATCATTCACAGTAAATCACAGAGTATTGCACTTGCCCTGCAGATGCATTATGGGAAATCTAACATAAACATTAGCATACCTGAATGTCATAAGATGCTACACATTTAAACCTAAAGATTTAAGTATGTTAATAGTATTTCCAAGGGTCATTTGCATTTATCCCATGTGCCTCTGATACAAGAGGTTTGGTTGGTCACTCAGTGGAAGTTCTAGCTTTGCTGGAGTTTCATTTTGTTTTTAATGAATGGTTTTTCAGTGGCCTTCTCACTTATTGTTTTAGAAAAATAAAGGTGGAAAGCGATAACAGATATCTCTTCCTCCACTGCTTGTCTTCAACAGCTGCAGACAAGAAAATATTATGTACTACAGCAACAGAAAGTTTAGTACATAATTGCTATGTAGAACCACAGGACAGTAAAAAAATAGTGATTATTACATGTTAGCACTGACATACAATACAGCATCACATTTTGCATATTAAATCACTGATGTGTCACTCTGTCTACTGTGTACACACGAGAATTACTGTAGACAAACAGGAAAAAAATCTAGATTCACACCTACAGCTGTGACCTAGGTTCATACTACAAACCAGGAACTTACCTGCCTAGCTAATCAGTCTTGTTTGCAAGCATATACATTGATGGAAGTCAAACAACTTACATCTATGCATATGCAGCGAAACATTACACACACTAATAGGTGTGTCAATCAAAGATAACATTGTGTAATAATGCAGATGTACTTAATCATGTGGACAAAGAACCATAAATGTACACAGTTATTGAATGCTGAATGTATTGTGGTGTTACATCATAATCAATAAAAATGTGTAATATGTATATGATGTACAATACCACATTGTAATCTTCCTGACTATGCATATGCATAAATACAACTGACTAGATACATATGTGCTCATAAGCTTTTAAAAACAGATTGATAGGCAGACCTGTATATGTAGATGGACACGTGTTTGTCATTTTGCATGAACATGTACATTCATATATTAAACTAATACGGTGTGTGTGTGAGTGTGTGTGTGTGTGTGTGTGTGTGTGTGTGTGTGTGTGTGTGTGTGTGTGTGTGTGTGTGTGTGTGTGTATATATATTATATAACAAGGAAAAGAAATGTAAAAGTGCTACCATGTGCCCTATATAAGCTGCTATACACACTTAAAATCACATTGCGCGTAATATTTCCAAACTGTATTGTGCAACGTGAACTGGTGGCATCCATGACATAAATGACTAATAGACTGAAACAAAAGCACCACCATTCATAACAGATATCATGCAAGTCAGGCATGCCTGCACAATAAATTTATTTCTGGCCAATGATGTACATAATGTCTATGGTGAGATTTGAATAACAAATCTATGCAGTCATACCTACATATCATCACATTGCTCACAACAATATTCCATAATTATAGCAGTTCAGATTTCCATCTGTCATAGTTTGCAAGAAAACATTTGTCTGCTCTTGAATCAAATAGATGATCATTAAAGGAATTACTGTTTAGTTGTTGGATTTAACCTATACATGTAATTTAGGTGGTAGGGCAGTCAAAGAAAATAAGTAATGAATTATAACAGACTGTTGTATAATTTAAACGGTGGAGGTAACACATCTATGTATTACCCAGCCTTTACACATACAACATTATTAACAGAAGAATGATGTTTCTGGAATCTTTGTGGATAATTAAGATGTACATAGTCACCCTAAGCTCTATAGGCATCAGTGGACCACAGCCATGCTCAATGTGTAAAATCTCTCTAATGTATATAATGCTTACCAACCAAGTATAGATCTCTTATATGTGTTGTTCTATAGGAAATGCATAACTGCCATAATATCAATTAAAATAGGCTAGATCGAGATTTGAACCAACACACAGGCAAAAAAAATTTGTACTGGTCTGCTGCTTAGACATTTAAATTAATAGACACCATACTCAACTTAGTGTTGTGAACATCAATGGAATAATGAAAGAGTACACATTTATCCACCTTAAAAAACTATCATGTGTTAGCACACTGAGTTTAACTGTCATAGTTTGCAAAAAAATTAAAATGCACTTTTAAAAAATAAATAGCTACTAAAGGAATTAGTGCACAACCATGTGATTCAAAACCCACGTGTCTCCACAGCAGTGCCCTACAGCCATAAGACAGTATAAGGATTATAAAGCCACACTTCTTGTATTGCATTGTGTTAACAACACTCACACATATTTCAACCATAATGATCTGCATTGGTGTTATATTCATTAAACTGATGAAAGCAAACAAGGATTATAAAAGCCTGTGGTGAATTTTATAGCATAGATATGACTAATCTATGTAGTAATCAGTATTTTCACACACACATACACACACACACACACACACACACACACACACACACACACACACACACACACACACACACACACACACACAAAGTATATATTGCATGATGTTTCTAGAAGCTTTGTGGATAACAGGGAGATGTGTCCTAAGTGTTATCGGTGTTGATGTACCGCATGCATGCTACATGTGTAAACAACAGTACTGGTAGTGTATAAGTTAACAAACAAATATAGTTCTTACATATGTAATGTATAATATTACATGAATCACTCCCAATATTTTTAGAAGAATAGGCTACTCCGGGATTTAAACCTACACATAGGGGAACCACAGTCACTTTATCATATTGCTTAATCAGATGAGCTAAGGGATATCACAGCTCATTATATGTTCTAAAAGCAAATATTATAGAGCAGTAATAGTTATATGTGTAAAGTCATAATAATTTAATTACCATCCATATAATATCCATAATGATAAGCAGTGTTAGTGGCACAGCAGGTAGCATGTTTGCCTTTGGTGCAGAAAGTCGTGGAGCCTATTCCCCCACCAAGAAGACTTATTATTGACACAACAATGTAGCATGAAGGGAGTGTGCTGCACAGCTGAGTGTACAGTCCTTTAGATGAGATGTTAAACCAAGGCCTCATCTGCTTGAGTTGGTGAAAGCTTGGATGGATATATATATATATATATATATATATATATATATATATGACTCCATAGCACCTATTGAAAAGGAGAAGTTCTCCTAGTAGTGGAAATATCATATTGGGTTTCCCTTGAAAAGTGTTTAGCACTCTAGTTGGGCTAACCTGGTCAACAAAGGACAAGTAAACAATACAGTTATAATTAACAGTCCTGAGTAACATGTACTCTAGCCCAGTATAGTTATGAATGCAGTCAGAATACATTAACATGTGAATCTTAAGTTTAATGAGTAGAACTAAATTTCCTACATGGAAATTACTATTATTAATACAGATACCCATGGAATACACTTGAAACACAGTGGGTGTTAAGGTCTGGATTATATGACTTAGTGTTGCCATCTGGTGCCTAGTATCAGACCTCTGTGTCCCTCCCTTGAAGATCCTCTGTGGTCCACTGATGTAAGTCATCATAGTGGTGGTGGATCTGGATGCAAGTCAAATAGATTCCAATCTATCTGCAGTGCTCCCTCACAATCCAGGTTCAGATGATGATCTTCACAAAGTTCTTGGGGTGTGGTGCTCTCATTCCTTGCCCATGTCTCGCATAGACAGTGAGCAACTGAGTAGTCTCCTCCTCTGTCCAGTTCAGTGTTTAGACTCACTGCTGCCTCCTCTACATTGACATCCTCACTATGGATGTTGAAGCTTTTACAAAAACACTTTCCAAAAAATGCTAACTGAGGTCTCATTCAGTTCACAGGTAGCAATAATATGATAGGATTAAGTAAGAATATCATATTTTAAAATTGGCACATATAAGATGGTAGAAGACTATTAGCAGACATCAGGCACGTGTTACAGATATTCCCATTTATTGATTCCTATTGGACAGTTGCATTGAGAACTGTACACTTACATGGAGCTATTGGTTAATGTGCCAAGATTCAAGAACTAACATAGATGTTTACCAATGGGATTTCATAACACTGAATGCAAATGAACATCATTAATAATGTATGGCACAAAAGGTACTTAAAAGCTATGTGCCCTTAGCTAACCTCACTCTGGAATATAGCTGATAGCTGATAAGCTGTCACCTGCTTACTTTGTTGTGGTGGAATACATACTATTATCCCATACCTATGTTATCATTATGCTATATAAAACAACTTAAACACATTTTCATGCATTTATCTGCATTAGAATCTGTCTATTACGTAAAGGATGGGGGTAGACTTCAAAAGTATGTACACATATAAGTACATGTCCATCTGTGAAAATTAGCTTTTCATCATATGTTGTTGTGTGGATAAAAAGAAACCAGCCCCACTGTACTACAGATATGGAAGTAGTTAAAATGTATCTGCAGTTATTACAGAATAACGCATAATGCCTGGCATATCTTTATGGAGACTTGAAATTTCCCCAAGTTGTATGTTCAGTGACTGATTTATGGATACTCTCTGATGTTTTGTAATTTAGTACTGGTTGCGAGTACATTCAGTGGGACAGAGGCAACATTAGGATGGCACAACATTTATGTGGTTTCTTTTGGTGATATGTAGCCATGGCTGCATAACATGTCATTTTCATATGCTGATGCTTTACTGCCCTGTTACTGTATAAAGTTCAGTAGGTGTGTTGTGTACCATATCATGACATTCACATTTGTTATGGTGTCTGTCACTGACTGCAAAATATCTGAGATGCATCCAACATTCTTGATGTAGAATTGGTACTTATTCTTGGATGTGCATGTAACTGTGGTAACAAAATTATGATAGTGCAGAAGTTGTGGCACATTGGTAATATGTTTGGGCTTTATTTCTTGTAATGCCCACTGACATGGGTTGAAATACCAGCAATGCATGTATGACCTGTTTAAACTTAGTAAATGGATTGATAAGTGTGCTGATGCTGTTAGGCCATATGGATCACTCATTCAGATATGGCTTTTACATTCATTCTGATTATCTGTACATAACAGTGATATACATGACATGGACTTTTTTGCATAGCTATGCACTGTAAATGAGAGGCAAGCCATTGATTCAACATATGTTTTTAACATTATCATATCAATATGTGAGTCACTATTAAAACTCTACAATGTGCATATCACCCTGTCGTCCAAATGCCAAACAGAAATAAGAGAGACAATTTTGAACACAGAGAAAATGTGTCCTCCTGATCATCTTATGACAGCTCTGCTATGTCAGCATCAGATATCTGGACTTCTTGGGGAAAGTCACACACATATGCAGATGGCACATCACCATATTTTGCTGTTATTGTGTAGTGTAGCATAGTACACCCGGTAATCTTCTGCGAT
The DNA here is from genome assembly GCF_019279795.1 of Protopterus annectens. Lineage (NCBI taxonomy): Eukaryota > Metazoa > Chordata > Ceratodontiformes > Protopteridae > Protopterus > Protopterus annectens. The sequence goes on along the minus strand of NC_056744.1, from coordinate 255,772,781 downwards.
GCCTTTTCTGGGGTATATTGTGGTGCACTCCTAGATGTCTCCAGACAATTGAATCTCACTTTTAGTATGCCAGTTATATGTTCAATAGTGTTTCATGTCATGTCGTTTGCTCTGTTGTATGCATTCTCTATAACAAATGACACATACTCTTTCTGTCAGATTGTAGCATATAGTTACAAAGTTTTCCTTCATTACAGATATGAATGATGACTTCTACAAAATACCTCTCTCTGTCCCTCTCTCCCATAGCTAAATTACTTACAGGTGTTATATAGAGTGCTAGTCACTCACATAGATTTTGTTATTTCCTCTTGGTATCTTTTTTGGCCTTCTGTGGGAAGTCACATAATGTCTGTTTTTAGACTTTTCTATTGTCCTGTCAGCAGTTCTGCTGATGTGAAAATGCACAAATGCATGCAATCAGAATGACAGATGTATGAAAGTAAAAGTCTGTTCTGTTCCTATTGAAAAAACATCACGTATTGCTGAATTTAGATATTTGTTCTGCAAACATGAGAAAATCATGTGATACTTGCTTTCCAATATTGCTTTGTTAGGCTTTTCTGATGCTGTCAAGAGAAGCCTTTCTGTTATACATATAGTATGAATGCACATTTTACATTGTTAAACTCTATACATATATTCAAGCAAACTTTTTATTCTATGCTTTATCTTTCAGCATATTTACAACAGAATTAACTTCAGCCTTATATTAATAATCTCTAACATTCTCAACAGGGGTAGGCAGGGTTCTGTATGCTGTCATTAGCAAGGCACCAGCGGATGACCACAGTCACCTGTTTGAATAAAGGAGAAAACACATATTTAGTACTCATGTTTACTTTTGACAGGTATAGATTCTGATTACATCATAGCTGTGGTCTTGTACTTACCAAGTAGTACTACCTTAGGAATTTCACCTTGTTGGAAAGCAGCCCTCAGACAGTTTTCCCTCCTTATTGCAACATCATGCATGCTGCATGGGTGTACTGCCTTATCATTAGTAATGAGGCAGCTTGCTGAGCGCACAACCTGACAATTAAAAGATGGCCACCTCTTTTTTTTTGATGTAGTGTTAAGCATCAGGAACAGTTGGGGTCTTAATTGGGGTGTGGATGTAGGCGATTGCATCAAGGAGATGGGGAATATTGGATATGTCATAGAACTGTTGCACGTCACTGCTGCCCTCCATGGGTGCTGTTGGGAAGTACATATATATATATATATATATATATATATATATATATATATATATATATATATATATATATATATTTATATATATATATATATATATATATATATATATATATATATATATATATATATATATATATATATATATATATATATATATATATATATATATATATATATATATATATATATATATATATGTGTGTGTATGTATATATATATAAAAAATAATCCACCTCGGTGCACATTGCTGCCAGGAAATGTGTAAATATGTGACTTGCAGCTGTCTGGTACACTCTTATGGCATCTTAAATATGCTGCTGAAATGCCCCAGAGGCCAAAGTACCTAGATTCAAGCACACTATTTTTTCTCTCAGTACTGGGTTACCCAGCAGACTGCAAGCATACATGTGGGGTGCACATCTCCTCACATGGCCTCCACCAGCTCTGTGTATAATTTGTATATTTCCTGGTCAGATAGTTGGCTTAACTGTAGCCTGACTTAGCATCTAGCTGATTGTCTTCTGGGATGCATTTGCAGATTGTTCTCAAGCATGGCTTGTAGTATGCCAGTCTGCAATAGTGCATTAATTGTTGTTGCATTTTTTAAGTATTGTTTTCAGATTCCACAGTATTCCCTAAGAATATGTAGAATATAGTGGCATTAAGATAAACTACATATGGCCTCCAACAAGTGCTTTTAGAAAGTTGTAGGCAAAATACTTTATCATACATAAATTGATTTGGGTGCACCCATTGTGTTTTGGAATCTGGAAGGTGTGTGCAGAGTTTGTAATTACCCCACATTGAATAGATATTACTTGGTCTTGTTTTGGCATACTTTATGAAATTGCATCTGCCACTGATGTGTTAACATCTTCCTTTGGCATGCTGAGCTGCCTGCTACTTTCTTTTGGAAAATCCAGCCCTATGTTAATTTCTCCAAGTGTTAACTCTTACCACATAGGGTCATATTAGCACAGTACATGTTTTGTCATAGAAAAACATAACAAAGCATGCCTGCTCTAGTCCCACTTAGGGAGCTGTTAGTTGTGAGATTATCAGCCTTCTATAAATAGCTTTCAGCAACAGAACTCATTTGATTTCTTCCCATCAAATCCAAAACTTGTATATATAAAAAAAGAAAGAAAAAACATATTAGTACCAAAACCAGAAAAGACTATTTCATGAATTTCTGTTTATTTTGCACACAATGCATATCTTCTTCAAGCAACTCTAAACAAAATGTGCTGATGTGTCCCTCTTGCAGAACAGAAAAATAATATAATTAATGCGAGTGCCTGAAACTCTGATAACTCCTCCTTTTATTTTAAACCAGTACTGTATTGTCAAATGCATAAAACTGATGCTATCAAAATAAAAACTGAATGTTCAGAAAACAATGTAAAAAAAAAAGATAACGGGGGATACAATAAACCCTAGATGGGAGCAATGCAACTCAGATTCAGTAAGCGCCGTGTAGAGGACTGCTCCCTGTGCAAACAAGGTAAACACAGTAGCATGCAAATTACAACATAATCAGTTGAATTGCATGCTAATTAGACAATCCAACACAGTGGAGCTATTCAACAAGTTATAAAGATCCATGTATTCACCATGCTGTTTATTCCTGCGGATTCCAAAACCTTTGGAATACAGACAAGGAAAGGAGTCTACACTGACAGAAGGTTATGGGCTGCTGCTGCTTTAGTTCATTTGTATGTGCTACAGGCTGAAGCTAATGCTGCTGCTGCTGCTAATAGGCCTATGCTCAGAAGGAGAAGAGTTTTCAGGCCCCATTTAACTTTTCACAACCTACATGATGTGTAAATTGTAGAGTGCTACAGGGTGGACAGGAACACACTACAGGAGTTCTGCATCCTCTGCTGTCCTCAATTCAGAGCCAGAGCCAACCAAGGGGAATCCATCCAGTGGAGACAAAGGTATGTGTAGCCCTTAGAATCTTAGTTACATGTACCTTTCACAGACCAAAAGGGGACATGTCTGTGGTGTTACTGGCATCAACATCCAGGATCCTCCACCAATTCCAGAATGCTATACTCCAACATACCTTTAATCACATACATTTTCCCTATATTTCTGAGGAGAGGGCCAGAAATACGCAGGAGTTCTACCCTGTACCACACTACCCTGAAGTACTGGGTGCCATAAATTGCACACATGCAGAAATGAAGGCACCACCTGGGAAACAGGGTAGGCTCTACATAGACAGAATGGGCTGCTATACTATCAAATGTCAAGTCATGTGTAACACCAAGGGAGCCATCTTGAATGTGTGTGCTGGCAACCCTGGCAATTACCATGACTCATAATTGTAGCACACCTGCCAACAGAACCAGATGTTTAACAGGGGCATATCCCATGTGGTCATTTACTGAGAGATGCTGGCTATGCACTGGAACAGTGTCTGATGACACCCATCAGAAATGCATACACACCTAGAGAAGAACACCATAATGAGACATATGCCCAAACCAGAAATATCATAGACTGTGTGTTGTGGATGCTGAAGTCAGATTCCAGTGCCTAGATACATCTGGGATGTCCTTCAGTACAATTCATGGACATGTGCAGAAATATTCACAGTATATGGAATGCTACACAACATACTCCGGAGGAAACAGCTTCAGCAGGATCATCAAGGGGAAGGGGCACACATCCACCACCAATGCCAAGCTCACCAGAGCCACAGGCAGATAAGGAGTCAGAGGGGGAGCCACCAGCTGTTGTGGGTGTAGGCAGACATAGGCATGCTCAGTATGCCATTGCATTATCTAAGAGACAACACATAGCACACTCACCAACTAGGGGCCGAAAAACTTTTCTCCTACTCACATACATGAAGTAAATTCATGCCAAGCAACTCACACAACCATTACCTCCCCATGTATTGGCTGTGTACTGATTGCATCAGACAGAGTCAGCCCTGCACAAAAACTGTGACAACTTCTGCATTTACAAATTAAGTCCTGAATCTGGAGTGTATTGTTTAATAATATGAATTTGTGACATATACTTGTAGTTCATTACTTGGTATAGCAAGCAAGTAAAAAGTGAGAGATTTGTACAGAAATTATCTTAACATGAGACAGCAGAGACATCTGACATATATGTGCCCATTACTAAGTAGCAGGCCTCAGGCATCAAAGATTCACATAGTCATACCTCTCAAAAGTACTGATGATCACTGCATGCCCTAGGTTTAACACCATACCGTTGTACTAGAAAATCATTAAAGAGATAAGTTAGAAAGTAATGATAAACATTGCAGTTTCTGACTTCACAATCCTTACAAGATCATTCACTATAAAGGTGGAAAATGTTGATGCTATCAACTGTTTAACTTTCCAAGGCCAATATACGTCAAAGGTACAATTACCAGTTCAACACCAAAAAGGCAGATATACTAAACATTATGTTAGCTATGCACCCTGAGCATCAGACACAAAGCTTATGTATCCCTGAATCCAAAAGATAGAAAACAGAGATATGGCACAGTTATCATCACTTGCACAGGGTGTTGTGTGTGGGGGTGGGGGGTAGGAAGCTTAGGCTGACCCAAAAGTTTGGAAAGTGCATGTGAGTAAGAAAGAGATGCAGGCAGACATTTGGATAAACCAAGAAATGGCCATTGAGACAAAATGACTAACTGCTGTGTGTGTCTTTAGGGGTCCTTCAGGTGAAATTGGTGTGTGAGCATCTGCATGAACACAGCCAAGCTCTGTGCTGGCTCTACATATTGATATGTCAGACAGGTGAGAGTCATGCAAGGTAGAGGCAGCAGTTCATCCTTGTCATCCATGAAAATGAGAACTGTCTCTACCAGGAGTTGCACTGGCACAGCCATGCCCATGGTTAGATGCAGTGCTGCTACCTGAATGGGACTGATGTCTGCTGGAAGAGCTTCCTTCACAGGTACAACCAGGACCATGCACGTATGGCCTGTCATGTCTAGGTGTGGACAGCACACTCACTGACAAAGCAGTGGAAGTACTGTCATTATGGGAGCATGATTGGGCAGAGCCACATTGGCTGACAGTGGATGATGTGGCTGACCTATACCCATAAGGATGCCATTCTTCTCCCAGCAGATGTTCCATCACAGACAATGCTGGTTCTATGACAGACACCCATCATTCCATCAAATACACCTCTCATTCCAACATGTCATTCACTTGATCCATTGAATCAGCAACATGGTGGAGGCAGTCATGCATTTCAGTCTATGCCACATCTACAACCTTGAGCATTTGTCTGCAGCACCTATGGGATCATGCCTGTGCTTCCATGATGACCCTAAACATATATTGAGTGCACGTGAAGAGACACCTGCAACAGGTGGAGTATGAAAAACAGGGCCCCTCTGAGCACCCCTATCAACCCTCCTGTGTGGCAGCTCACCCACTTTTTGGCTATGGCCAGAGTCAACAGGAACTGAAACCACAGTGGTCACATTTCCTCAATCAATGGCATCAATCGCCACCTGTCCAATATCTGAGGGCTCACTGGAATGGGTAGATGTAGACTACCAGCTATATCCAAAGAAATTGCAGAGGATGGCTGTATGCCAACCTCAGTGTAAGATTCAAGTTCTGCTCCCCCATCTGTGCCTCAATTAAGCCACCATCATCATCAGAGTCTGTTGATACAATGACATCAGGTGGCACAGGGCCACCATTCCCACTGTCATGATTACCTGTGATAAAAAGCAACAGACATAGGAAAAAAATTAATACCTATACTGCATACCTCTCAACCTGGAAACATCAAAAATCTGGACAAGGCCCATGAAAAATAGGTACACATCTGTACGCTGATTAACATAAAATTTGCATACATAAATAAACAACCCCGCCCACTCCAATCGAATTGTAGGATACCAACTTTGAAATGCAAACTGAAGAACGGAACCAAAATATAGCACCAGAGTCCCCCTGCAGCCATTCCAATGTCTCATTATCTGGCTATTTCGCCCCATTTACCATAAACACTAATGTGTGCATACTGCTTTACTTCTGCAATGATCATATGGATTTTATTTTTACACTTTACAATACTGTCTCCCAATGAAAATAGACTCCCAACAAATTCAGTATAAAGCTAATAAAACCTAAAATGAAGAAATGTGTTGAGGACTGTAATAAAGACATTTTGTGAGATTTTCTTAAGACACTAGAATACAAAACACTTGCAAATGTGTAATAAAAGGAAAAACAAAGGCTAGAAATTACACATTATGCACACATACACAATTCTGAAGAGATTAACAAATTACAATGCATTTAGGACATCAATGCATGGTGGGACAGATACCAAAAGAAAATATAATCAACCAAGACTATACAACACAGTGACCCGGGCCTCATCAAAAAGAGAACGTTGTCCCAAAGGTCTATTACTTGATTTCAGTGTGTCCATATTTAAACAACTGCTTCCTCAATTCCATTTTCTTTGCACATTTTTCAAACGTGGCCACAGCCCTGCAGTGATAATGAATGCCACAGGTATAAAAGTACTGAATACTCTATGCATACTGTTCATATCCATTAATGCGCCCCCCCCCCCAAATAAAAATTCTTAAAATACAAGCAATTTGTCCTCTAAAGGGCAGAGTTGATGAGCCAGAACAGTAAATTCATGATGTGGGAAGTGCCTGAACAAGGAAAACACCTATGCAGTTCAGCAACAGGAGCAGATCTTCTAACACACTTTAATAACAGAAATACATTGTTTTATTCTAAATGTCTTGCACTATAGTCTTATAGGTTAAAGATCATTTAAATTACACCCACAAAAATCAAGCACTACACAAGCTTAAATCCTGAAAGCAACCATGATTTATGTCACTGGTTACAGTTCCAAAGTTTGCTATTTCATCTCTTCTGTCCACCCCACTATGAAATGCCTTTGACTCTTGACAGCTGCTCAGCCTGAAAACCCAGCTCAACAGATTGCAATAATTACCAAAACTCACATAATGAAAGCTACTGGGTTAAAAGCAAAAACTTTCTAAATGCATACTTTAAGTTGACAGTTTAAATCATAATAAATGCGGCCATGCAACATAAACTCAATCAAAATTATAGCACAGGCAAAGAAGTTAGCAGTATATCATACATAAGCCTTTTGACCTCCACTTCAATTGTATACCAGCATGCAGAATTACTCTGACACTACCCCTCAAAACAATGCATATTTCTGGACAGCATACCTTTTTGATACTGCAAAAAATATATGACAACTGGTTAAGCTAAAACCCCATTTAGGTAACAAGACTCTCTCTCTCTCTCTCTCTCTCTCTTTCTCTCTCTGTGTCTCTCAAACACACACACACACACACTCACACACACACACACACACACACACACACACACACACACACACACACACACACACACATACATACACACACACACACACACACACACACACACACACACACACACACACACACACCTGGTATGGATATGCAAATCCTGGCCATAAAAACACTATTTTCTCTACAGAAACATACACAGTTCAGGACAATCTCTGTGAAACAAAAGCAACCAGGGCTGATTCCTACTACTGTGATTATGAAGAACAAATGACCTGGACCACCGAGTTTGTTTGATCTTTACCATTTACTAACAACATACACCAGAGCTTAAATGGAAACTTTTGTCTTCATGAGAACTCTGCCTTTATAAGATGCTGCTACTTAGCAAGTTTGTTTTCCAGTACCATCCCTCACATCACCATGAAATAAGTTTATGCAAACAACAAACATGAAGGTCCCCCATTACTATGTATGGGAGACCACTACCAGAACTATGACGGTCCCATTTTACGTTCAGAGCTCCAATTAACAGACACAAGCCTGGGAAGTCTTTTATGGTACAAAAACGCTGACGTTTGTAAACCTGCAAAACTGCGAGCAACGGTTTACACGTCGATACTCTTAAACTGGTAAATTATGGTTATAGAGCTGAAGCACTTTCGAGTGGATAAATTTGTAACTCGGGAACCATAGAACAGATGCTGCCTGAAGAAGAGATGCAGCCTAACCAAATAAATAAAAACAGACTACAAAGTGCAACATACAATTTTACACTAACGTGTATAAGGCAGTTAAACTGCTAGTACCAAATCAACCATTTGCAAACACAACACAAATATCACATTTATTGGCATTTGAACACCTTAAGGAGTATGCAAAAAAGTGCAAAAATGCAGCCTTTAATATTTCACTCATCCAAGTCTCGCAACACTTAATGATTAAAAGAAGCAAGGAGTGATGATCTAAGGTTTGCTATTCCACGCATCCACTGGCATCACCTTCTGCATTTTAGCATGCTATTCAGCAGTGTGAGTTACAGCAGTTCATTCAAACACAATTAAAAACTGTAGCCCAACCACACAGCTGCAATATCACACGAGACACATAAGTATTGATACATTTCAGCAAATATTTGACCAGTTGGAAATTACCACACCTATAAAAGTGAAAGTGCACATCGATTTTTTTCTGTACCTGAGAATGTTCAGCACAGCTACCTCAGGCTCTTTTTCCCACATCTGAGAGGTGGAAGCATCTTTTTTTACTTTCTCCCTGTGCAGCACATGGAAAGACCACAATCCATCAGACAAAGCACTACCCTAATGCATGCTGTAATGTCCACACTTAGACGAGTTGACACTCACTGGCTGGTAACCTTACCCTGAGTAGTGCTCCATTCCCCGGCCCGGCTGCCGTTCTGTTCCTTTCCTCATGTTGCTGGGCTCGCTGCTGCCATTAATCCCTTCCTCATGTTGCTGCTGTCCGCTCTGTGGGCTCGCTGCTGCCATTAGTCGTGGTGGGCTCCTGTTCCCCATGCTGCTGCCATTAATCCCGCCATTAACTTTACCGCCGGAAATGATGATGTGAACGGCCAGCCAGCTGGAAATGATGATGCGAGCTCCTTGAGCTCAATTCCGACTGGCTGGTAGCCTGACGGCGCTGACGTCATTGCGCATGTAATGACGTCAGCTCCGACAGCGGGATATTTTAAAAAATTTAGAAAACTAAAAGACAAAAATCGGAAATGAAGGGGTGCCACTCGGGAATCGTGGCACCCCTTCATTTGGACCCCAAAACTCGGTAAAAACCGAGTAATTCAGAACAGTTGGGAGGTCTGCTATACTGCTATAGTCCAATATATACTAAAAAAGTAACAGTGCTACCACTGTTGCAGACAGTATAGCAATACATACAACAGGTCTGACTTCAACAGCAAACACAAAAATATTTCTTTAAATTACTCAGCAGTACTGACATAAAAAATGTTTGACTTACCATCTTCAGATGAGATATTCTTCTGCAATCCAGATGGTCCTGGAAGATGTTAAGCAAGAGGTAAGGGCAAGATCATCACAATTAACAGCAACACAGGAGGTAATGCTTTTACCCCTTTATATGTCCATTACCTATACTTTCAACAAGGTTGTCACTGTCAACTCCAACCCAAGGTAATAACTGTAACAATCTTCAATCCTCCCCCGATAAAATACATGTGACACAGAAGTAATTTATTGATTTCAGTTGTTTTACTATACAATAGTATTCAACTGCTGAGATAACAAAGCCTACGTGAGAGCTCCTTCTCGGACTTGCTTGCTGTCTATGAAACTCTTGCTCCAACATCCAGGACATGCTATACTGCACTCTCCTTTGAGCTGTTTGGGTCCGTGATATTGGCCAGGAACTGTTCATTGTGTGCTAGTAGTGGTTGCCTAGCAGGCCCTTCTCTGGTACTCATAAGTATATTAGAGGGTCATCCCAGGTTGGAAAGTTTGGAGACAAAGCCAGAGAGGCAAGATTACAGGAATTTAGTACATATAACTGCACAATAATTGTTTCCAGATAAAACAGAAAAGCTAGCCAATCAGTATTATCCCCTGGAGAAACATACAACAGTCTACAGATGTGGAATACAAATAACTGACAGGAAGCAAAACAAGGAGAGTTACAAGCACAACATATCCTTGTTTGTGTTATAACAATAACTCACCTTTGCTTCCCCCAAAAGAACAGGCAAATAACACATTTTGCTAGCAAACCATCTTTGAAATGAAAAAAGTGCTATCAAAGAAACTGTCTCTGAAATATTTGTACATATTTATCAAACAAAATTTCATTTTCATGTATAGGCCATCATGTATACCTCTGAAATGATTTGATAAACATGCCCATGCCATCAATACACTTCTAACTAATGCATACAGATAACAGTGTAAAAGCAATTGTTTCAGATTGTTCTTAAATACATTCTAGCATATACAGTATAAAGCTGAGAAAATGGAAGTATATCTTCTGAAGTTCAGTACGCCTCTGTAAAGATATATCCTGAAGAAACAGCATAAGAGAAGTCTTCCCAGCATAAACAAGTCTCCTCACCATTAGTTTGCCTAGCTACAGGGTTGCCTTTTATATGGTGTAGATTCAAGGCTGTTAGCATGGTGAAGATGCAAATGAGTTATGAACTGATTAGAATTGCTAAATCCAAAATGTTTGGATCAGTATAGGAGATGTAAACATAATAGAGGCATTCCCTCAATGTTTATATTTAATGGTTTGCAACTGTGAATGATTATTTGCTGGGAGAAGGAAAACACAACAGCATTGTAGGCTGCCTTACTTCCACTAGGTGTGTCAGTTTAGACATACAATGTGTTATATGTAAAGTTGAAAATGTAAGTAAGTAGCACAAAATTCACAGGCTGTGTTTCTTAACATCCAACTTGACATTCAACTGCATATGATATTATTTCCAGGTAATATCCTCACACATTTTAAGGCCAGTGTTCTACAATGGCTTACACACTGCATGTTTCAGATTTCTGGCCAAATAAATGAATAATGACCAACAAACACAGAAATGTAAGACAGAGCTGTATATTTGCAAGCAATAATCATAACATGTTGCGTGATCAATAGGTGTATTACATCCAAAAATAATACCTGCATAAATAACAGTTGTATGGTTTGATATCAATGTAGCTGCTGTTGCAGTTGGTTGTGTGCAGATTGAGTTCAGTTCTTTGCTGAAAAGCTGTTTGTGTGGCAAAGAGGGATAAGGCACCCATCTTGTGCTCTGAAGATGCATTGGAGTCAGAGTTCAAATCCAGATCTATGGAGACATATCTCATGTGAGCTGTCATTATCTTGAGTGCATGTCATACATGGCTTTTCCTCATTTCAACTACCCCCCCCCTTTTGTTCTTTTTCTCCTTTTCTGTCTTTGTTTGTCTAATGTTTTTTTTTTGGGGGGGGCAGTATTTGCACAATGTGGTGCATAGGGCAATCTCGAGAACAGAGGACATGAATGTCTGGTTTGGCTGTGCTTATCTCATTTGTGTGAAACACAGTAGTGTACAAACTGGACAACTGGACCACATAGGAAGCAGACAGGACCCAGACAGCCAGAAATAGAAACAGGATGCACTCAATTAATACTATTGGGTATTGTGCAAACATTCTAAGTGGTATTGTGCTGCAGTTAACAGCAAGATCTTAAGGATGATTAGTAAAATAAGATATCATGTAACTAGTCCTGTGGCAGCAGGTGTAAGTGTAGGGCTAGAGTACAGATAGTTTGGGGGTTCTAGTACAGGGTGTGCAATCTTTTTCTTTTTACTGTTGTAACATTGTATTTTATAGCAATGAACTGCAGCACAGACAAGTGCTATTTTCCACCTTCTTGTGGCAACAGGTATAAGTGTAGGTCCTGGGTTCTAATACAGGTTATCCCATACACTTTTACTGTTGTTCCACTTCCAATTATAGTCACTCTTACTTATAACTCTTTAGATAGTGGAACTGATATTCATTGTATGTATGAGGGATGAGACACTATTATTGTGTCAATTATTTATTTATTTAACTAACCCAGCCACTGGGGATGCACAAGCCAGTGCATTTCTTTCTGCCGGTCTCATGCTTGGATAAATGGGGAGGGTTGCGTCAGGAAGGGCATCCGGCGTAAAACTTTGCCAAATCATTTCATGCAATTACCAGTAAATATTTCCATACCCGATCGGTCGAGGCCCGGATTAACAACGACCGCCACCAGTACTGTTAGCCAACAGGGTGCTGGCAGAAATTGGGCTACTGTTGGCCGAAGGAGGAGAAGAGGTGGAAGGCATGGCCGAAGGCAAGAAGAGAAGAGGAAGGCTAGGACTGTGGTAGTGAAGGTCGGAACTTTGAATGTTGGCAGTATGACTGGTATAGGGAAAGAGCTAGCTGATATGATGGACAGAAGGAATGTTGGTATATTGTGTGTACAAGAGACCAGATGGAAGTGGAGTAAGGTTAGGTGTATCAGAGGTGGGTTCAAATTGTTTTATCCTGGTGTGGATGGGAGGAGAAATGGAGTAGGAGTTATTCTGAAGGAACAGTATGCTAAGAGTGTTTTGGAGGTGAATAGAGTGTCGGATAGAGTGATGCTTATGAAGCTAGAAATTGATGGTGTAATGATGCATGCTGTTAGTGCATATGCTCCACAAGTTGGGTGTGCAATGGATGAGAAAGAAAAATGTTTGAGTGAATTGGATGAATTGGTGAAGACTGTACCCAAGGGTGAGAGAGTGGTACTTGGAGCAGATTCCAATGGGCATGTTGGTGAAGGGAACAGAGGGGATGAGGAAGTGAAGGGGAGGTATGGTGTTAAACAAAGTAATGCAGGAGGTCAGATGGTAGCGGATTTTGCTTTGTACCCACTGAATGGTGCACAGTGATGTTATCCCACTCCACAAAGGGGGAGCCACCGTGGACCGTGGTAACTACCGCCCCATTAGCCTAACAAGCCTGGTCTGCAAGACCATGGAACGTATCATCATGGAACTTATAAACAAAGACATTGGTAATCTCCAAACTCTGGACTCCAGCCCAGTTCAGGTTTGTAAAAGTCAGATCATGTTTTCTAAACCTGATAGACTTCTTTGAAGCAGTCATCAAAGCTGTAGACAAGGGTAAGGTGGTTCACACAACCTATCTAGATCTTGCCAAGGCTTTTGACACAATTTCCCCCACTCTGGAATTATAAATATCCTCACTAAACTAGGTATAAATCCGTATGTCACAAGATGGGTTGCCAACTGGCTCACTAACAGAATCCACACTGTAAAAGTAGCAGACTCCAAATCTGAATTCAGACCAGTGACAAGTGGAGTACCACAGGGTTCAGTCCTGGGTCCTCTCCTGTTTAGTATATACTTTTCTGAAGTACAGGCTAACACAGAAGGTCTTTGGCTAATGAAGTTCACAGATGATTGCAAACTAGGAGCCATAGTCAAAATTCCTAATGATGTGGACATTCTATAAAAGGGCTTCACTGAGACAGATGCCTGGTGTCAAAGCCATGGGCTCAAGCTCAAGGCCAAAAAGTGCATTGTCATCCCGTTTGATAAAACTCTGTACCCATGAGTTACCACATAGGTGGTAGTCTATTTAACACTGAAAGTCTGATAAGAGACCTTGGGACACAGGTGGACAGTAGTCTCTCCTTTGATAATCACATTGCCACAGTAGTCAGGAAATCCTTCTACATGGCACACCTCATCACAAAAGGTTTCTCATCCAGAAAAAAAGAGGTCATTGTTCCCCTCTACTCATCACTCAATAGACCCATTATAGAGTACAATGCCCCTTTTGGTATGTACCTCACAAGACATTTAAAACAACTGGAAAGGCCACAGAAATACCTCACAAAAAGGATTACTGGTCTGAAACAGATGCCATACACAGACAGTCTCAAAAAACTCCAACTTTACTCCGTCGCATATCGCCTACTCAGAAGCAATCTCTGCCTAACATACAAAGCTATGTCAAACCTAGAGCTGTTGGACATGCTCCACTTAAAAAAATCCCAATCCCTCCAAGCAACACACTTTAGGGAACTAAACCATGTCACCACAATAGCCAGAACATGCTGGAGGGATAGATTCCTGTCCGAGAAACTTTCCACACTCTGAAACAAACTACCTATCTATATCAAACAGAGCTCCTCATTAGCACTCTTCAAGAAAAATGTTGATGATGGAGGTGGATGGCCAAGATGCCAGACTGCTAGCAGCACTGAACATTAGCTCTGCTTATAAAATTTTTATTCTGACAGGAAATTTTATCTAATTTTTGGAAATACTAATCCAAAAGTATAGCAGAGGATTTGTAAATATAGGTGCTTTACAATTTTTCAAAAATTAGTACTAAAACATAAGTTTTTATTATTTTTTCATGTCAAGAAGTTTTCCTCAAGAAATTCAAGTTTGAGTAACTCGAAAAACTCTCATTGGGACAGTGTGGTAAAGAAGGGGCTGCAAACATTAATAACTACTATTAAAGAACTATCTCTAAAACTGGAAAAAATTAGAGAATAAAATAGATCCTATTAGACAAGACTGTAGTAAGCAGCTGGACATTCTTAGTGAAATGGATAAAAAGCATTCTGAACTAATTGCTTCTGTTGAGGAATCTGTAACAGATATGGATGGCAGACTGATGGAATGTGAAAGTCAAAATGAGTTTCTTTTGAAACAGAATACAAAACTAACAGAAAAGCTGGAACACCTAGAAAGTAGGTCACCGAGAAACAACATTAGAATCTACAGAGTATGAGAAAAGGAAGAGGGAACTGATATGATACACTTTCTTAATAACTGGCTTACAACAGCCCTAAATCTTCCTGATTCCCTTTCTTTTGGTATAGAGAGGGCTCATCGGTCTCTAGCAAAACCTGCTTCAACAACAGTTTCTCCTAACCCCAGGTCCATCATTGTTAGATTTTTGTCCTCCCAAGATAAGGATTTGGTTCTGAAGTCTGCATGGAATAATTCTCCCATCAAGATAAAGGACAAACTTGTGACTATACTTCTTCTGTCATATCTAGAAGGAAAGAATGTGTTCCCTTGATAAAATCTCTTAAAAAAGTTAACATCAAAGTACAAATTCTCTTTCCCTCCAGGATAAAAATATTTTTACCAGAAGGTGAGAAGATCTTTAACTCTTTGTCAGAGGCTTTGGACTTTATTCACAAGAAAAAAATACTAACTGATATAGAGGACATGAAATGGTCTACAGAGTCTGAAAAGACATGCCACTAAGAACACTATGGACTGTCAAAGAAAGTGCAAATAAAAAATTAAAAGACAAGTAGGATTGTTATCAAATAATACTAAATACTTTCTTGCAGAACTCTTTACTTAATGTTTTATTGGAATATATACACAAAGTAAATGTAAAGTGTTTTTATTTTACATAATATTTTATTGGAATACATATACAAAACAAAGGTCTTTATTTTGCATAGGCATAGGCATATATCTATGTATTTATGCATGTATGTATGTGTGTATGTATTTATATAAATATATATATATATATATACATATATCTATATATATATATATATATATATATATGTATGTATTTATATATATATATATATATATATATATATATATATATATATATATATATATATGTGTGTGTGTGTGTGTGTGTGTGTGTGTGTCTATATATATATATATATATATATATATATATATATATATATATGTGTGTGTGTTTGTATGTACATATGTGTGTGTATATATATTTGTTTTTTTTTTTCTCTTTCATACCATATGTTTACTATAACCGGGGAGCAGTTAACGTCATTATATATTCATGTGGGATACAAAAGTCATGCTATCTTACTATTAATTCATGATTTCCAAAATAGAGCATTCATGTGCGTTTGTGGTGGGGTAACACTTTAGAGTTTACTGTTTAGTCTATTATGATTACACTGTATGGTAATCCCCACAACAAAAGTGCCCTTAGGAGATGCTTTAGTTAAGATAGTTTTGTTTCCTACTTGACTTCTTCTGGCTTTTCCTGGTTAGGGGTCACCACAGCAGGTCAACTTGTCCGCTCATGATTGACAGTGGAGTTTTACGGTGTCAAGTTGCCAGCCCGGTGCCCAACCTTCCACAGAAGGCACACATACACACACATGCACACACTCACACCTAGGGCCAATTTAGAGAGTCCAATCCACCTACAGCATGTCTTTGGGATGTGGGAGGAAACCAGAGCACCCGGAGGAAACCCACACAACCACAGGGAGGACATGCATACTCCTCACAGAAGGCACCCCAGCTGAGGATTGAACCGGAGAACCTCTTGCTGTGTGGCGGCAATGCTAACCACTGCAACACCATGGCCGCCCTGTTTCCTACTTGACTAAGATGTTCATATCACGATTAATATATATGCCTTTACTTAAAATCTGCATTTCTTAGTGTAATATATCAACATTCAGTGATTTACATTAACTAAATGCTCTAATTGTAATTCTTAACCTAATTTAGTTTAAGGGATATAAGTTATTGATTTATGGGGAAAATCTTACTTTCCCTATATTTTTAGTGAAGGGCTGTTCATTTTTTTTTCACTGTAGAGGCTGCTCATGCACTTTTTATGCATTTTTAGAATGTAGAAAACTTAGTTGTTTGAAATTCCTGCCAAAAAATGCCTTTTCTATGCCTCTGTGTCTGTATTCTACAGGGCACTAGCAGTAAGCTAGAGAAGCTGGAAGCAAGAATACAGTGAGTGACAACATCGCATGACCTTTGAACTCATGCATGACTCGGAAACCAGGAAGTAAAGCTGAAAATTAAACTAGAAGAAAAAGTGACTGTTTTTTTTTTTTTTTTGGTTGTTGTTTTCCTCTTTTATGCATCTAAAAGTATGGAATCACTTTAAATATGTATTTTTAAGAAGCTAGGACTTTAATGGAGCAATTATTTTACTAGTCTAGAAAGGAAAATTGCATTTTAATGCTATTGTATGTCTGTTGCTTTGAAACACTGAAGTCTGACAGGTTACCATTCTTTGCTTTGATAGCATTCCCTAAATGATAACATATTAATATTTGACTACTTAAACAACCAATTTCTTTAATATTGTGAATGCAAATATACATATAAGATTGAGTCTTCTTTTCCTTCTGCTACTTTCATGCTTAAGAAACTTTAGTCTATATTAGGTATTCTCACTGATGCAGATTTAAAGCAATATAATCAGACCCGGTTGCAATGATAATTAGGATACTATGATTCAAATCTTTGTATGACCACATACACTGTAGGAATGGATTGTTAAAATGTTCTAGGTCACGCTATTCTGCTCAATTAGTATTAATAGACCAACATATGGTCCCCCCCTTTTTTTCTTCCTCCCTTTCTTCTTTCCTTTCATAACTACCAGTCTACCTGAACCTATACAGGTATAAAAAAGGAAGGGGAAGGGGAAATAAGTAAACTGGTATAACTACTGTATTGCTATAGTTATAAACACAAGAGACTGTAATACAGGTATAAAATATAGGGTCTATATTATAACATCAAAGTCTTAAAAATTTGAATGTTATAATATCTAACCCTATGCACTGAACACTCAAAATAGCGAAGCTGCAGAATATCGAATACTTTCCTAGTGAAAGTATTTGGTGGGCCGTTTCTGCAGCTTCATTATTTCCTCGACTGTGGAGCAAATGTTACGGGCCAGGTTAAGGTAAGTGTGTGAACAGATTGGGTTAAGGTGAGTGTGTGATAGTTAAGGACCTTAGGGTTAGGTAGCGGGTAAGGTGAGTGTGCGATAGGGACCTTAGGGTTAGGGAGTGGGTAAGTTGCATGTGCAATAGGGATTGTAGGGTTAGGGAGCGGGTAAGGTGAGTTTTCGATAGTTAGGGACCTTATGGTTAGGGATTAGTGTGCGGTAGTTACGGACCTTAGGGTTAGGGCTCGGTTAAGCTAAGTGGATAGCTAGTAGTGTATGTATGGTTTAGTATAGGGTTTTGTGAAGTGTATGTGTATGGATTATTTATTTTGGTGTGCTTGTGTTTTGTGTATGTTTGTTGGAACAGCAAATTTTTTCCCCTGGGAAAATAATCACTATTCTGAGTGATCGATGTTATAGTCTTTCGATTAAAATGATTTGCTATTATAACATTTGAAGTTTTAAGACTTTGATGTTATAATATAGACCCTAAAATATATTGGTATTAGAAGCTTATGCTGATAAAGCAACTAGGTTAATTGGTGAAACTGACTCCCTATTTTCCAATACTTAGTAGCGGTTTACACAATATTACATACAAATTCACTGTGATTGCCTGATGGACTTTTTATGTTCATATTATCTTTTATTTATTTATTTTATTTATTTTACATTTGTTGACCGGGCTAGTCCAGCTGGATATATGCCCATTTTCAGTGGAGGCCCGGGGAGAAAAGCTCCAAGACAGATACAAACAGCCAATAAGGCATTGTTGCATAAGAATAAAAACAATAAGTAGATATAGAAGATATTATATACCTTTAACAGTAAATAACATAAAAACTATATACAAAGTTTAGCGCAACATAATATGAATATGCTAGTGGCTAAAAAAATAGTATCCAGGTTCTTACTAGATTAAATTAGTGGAGAGAGAACAGCTAGAAAATATATTAGTAGCATTAATGATAGGTTAGTCAGGGTTGGTACAAGGGCACAGCCAGTGTGTTTTGAGGAAGGTTTTAAGTTTTTGTCTGAAGAGTGATAAGGAAGGAAGGGAAGTAAGTTTAATAGGTAGAAGGTTCCAGGTTTTCCCAGTTGTATTTGAGAATAGAGAGTCCCCAGCCATGTTGTGAGACTTTTTGATGTTAACTAGTAGTTTATTTGAAAAATGCAAGGCATTAAGATTTTTGTAGGGGGTTATGAGGTCTGAGAGTATTGGAGTATTGTTTGGCTGGTAAAGGACCTTATGGGCAATTGTAAGTTGGTTGAGTTGAAGCTGGTTTTGAAGTTCTAGCCATCCAAGTTGCTTAAGATTCTGACAGTGATGGGTTCTAAAGGGTTTACCAGTGGCAAATCTGGCAATATTATGATAAGAGGTAGCAAGTTTGAGAAGATACTTTTTGGATAGGTTACTGTATATTGGTGAGGCATAGAGTAGAGTAGAGATTAGATGGGAGTGGGCAATGGTAGTTCTTGCTATTGGAGTAAGGAAGGGTTTGACTCTGTACAGGCAGCCCATTTTTCTGTTAACTGATTTTATAGTATTGTTAATGTGGGTGTCGAAGTTAAGGTTGTTGTCTATTGTAATACCAAGGAGTTTGGTGGTAGAGTCTGGGTAAATGAGGGTACCATTGTTAGAAATGACTGAGATATCTATTGGTGTGGACCTACAAGTAGGAGTAAATAGTAGGAGCTTTGTTTTTTTGGGATTCAGTAGAAGGCAGCGCTTTAAGAACCATGTCTCAACTATACTAAATACTTTCTGGGTTAGGCATTGCAGTTCAGAAGCAGATTTAGCTGTGCAGATTAATGTAGAGTCATCTGCATATTGTATACAAGTTGCAGTGGGAATAGCCAGGTAGAGATCATTAATAAAAACTGAAAATAAGAGAGGACCTAGAATGGAGCCTTGGGGAACTCCCAGTGTGACTGGCAGGTGGGATGATAGATTATTTTCCCAGCACA
This sequence comes from Protopterus annectens, assembly GCF_019279795.1. Taxonomy (NCBI): domain Eukaryota; kingdom Metazoa; phylum Chordata; order Ceratodontiformes; family Protopteridae; genus Protopterus; species Protopterus annectens. The sequence goes on along the minus strand of NC_056744.1, from coordinate 255,753,037 downwards.
CTGCTATTTGTTTGAGTTACCTTAGAAATGCTTTACTGTTTGTATATACTACATTTAAAGCAGAAGCTATTTATGTATGTTTTTTGTCTGTGAGACGGTGTTAAAGGGTGGTTTAATTAATTTATTAACTAAACCTGGAACTTTAGGTACCATGTATGTATGTTTTCTTAGATATTGGATTCAGAATTTGTTTCTAAAGATTTTTGACTGATCCATGATACATAACTTCATGAATTACTTCAAGTCATTATACTTGGATGGTATTATTGATGCTCTAAATATAACTTTAACAAATGATGATATATAAATGCTTATCATTAACTATTAATGGCTTAAATAACAATGTCACAAGAGCTGGTTTAATTAAATTCATTAAAATGCAAAGCGCTCAGATAATCTTCTTGCAGGAAACCCACTTGCTGGAGAAGGATTTGCAAATATTATCATTTAATGGTTTTACAGTTCTCATGCATTCCTGCTTTAGAGCCAAAAGGAGAGGTACTGTTATACTATGGAATAATACTTATACACTACCTAATTTTTAAACGCCTTTTCAGATAAAGATGGAATGTTAAGCTTAGTTGTGCTAGAAGTTAATAAGAAATGCTTCACACTGGTAAACTGTTATTGGATTCCTGGTCTAGGAACTAAATATGTGAAGAAATACTTGGATCTCATTACTTTACATGCAAAGGGAGAAATTATTCTGGCGGGAGATTTCAATTGCTTGTTATCAGATGAAGACATCTCTAAAAATAATAAGGTTAAACTAACAACACAAGCTAAAAGATAAACAGTTTTATAGCCTGAATGAACTTTAGAGACATACATAATTTAAGAGTTCAAAATTCACTTCACTACACTCATTATTCTTTCCAATTTGGCACATAAACTAATATTGATAAGATTTTTATGTCTAACACTATTTACTCTAAAATAAGTGATGCTGCAATACAGTTATGTCTACTCTCTGACCACAATGCCTTTTTGTTCAGTTTGCTGTGAAATAAAGATGATATGATAATTTTTCAAGGAATCCCAGCCTATGTCACTAAGTTAAAACGTTTTAAGGAGTGGTTATTTAAAGAAATAAATGCATTTATGGAAAACAACAATAATGGTGAAGTAACAGATATCGTACTCTGGGATGCATTAAAAGTTCACATCTTTAGTGAAGTTAAAGCTTGGTATTTTCAAAGGAGAAAGGGGACAAGGAACTTTCTGATTTACAAGCCAAAATAGATAAGTTAAAACTAAATTTAAAATCAAATAATAAAGCAGTACTTACTGAAATTTCTAAGCTAAACCACAAATATTTAGAAATATTGAATCATAAGGTTGCTATAAGCTTAGAAAAGATTAAACTACGGTCCTATTCAGTAAACTCCAAACATTTACATAAACTAGCTGTCAGATCCAAACAAATTAGTAAATGAAATCACATTAATGAAATTAAATACATGAATAGTAACACAGTAAAAAGAACAACTGATTTAGGAGGTATATTAGAAGCCTTTAGAAATCATTATCGGTCAATCAATGACATGCAATCACCACTAGATTCAGACGATGTAATAGATAAATTTCTACAAGAAAATATCAAAACAACAAAATAGTACCCTAAATAAACAAATAACCTTAGCAGAAGTGAAAGAACAAGTTAAAAATCTGAATGCTAATAAAGCCCCAGGGTTAGATGGGATAACCCAGAAATATATAAAATTCTTCTAGAGCACACAATAAAGTTATTATTAAACACATTCTCCGTGGTTAAACAAGACTTAATTTTCCCTCCCTCATGGAAGTACTCAATAATTTCCCCCATTCTGAAACAAGGTAAGGACCCCCAACTATGTGCATCCTATAGACCCATATCATTGTTAAATATCGATTATAAAATGTTCATGTCTATCCTGGCCAAAAGACTGAAGAATATATTACCCAATCTAATACACTTTGATCAAACTGGCTTTATCTTACATAGAAAAGTGCACAACAATATTATTAAGCTACTATCTTTAATAGACATTGCAAACAAAACCAATAAACAATTAACTATTATTAGTCTGGATATTGATAAGGTGTTCGATTCCCTTAGTTGGTGATACTTACAAAAAATCTTTAAAGAATTTAACTTTACTTCAGATTTCACTAAACTGATATTAAATATTTATAGTGATTCTAAAGTATTTGTTAAGACTGGTTCATGTCTATCATTCCCAGTAAAAATAGACAAGGTTGCCCTCCATCCCCATTTTTTTTTGCTTTATCAGTGGAAACTTTTGCTTCATTTATTATAAATAACCCAAATATCAAAGGATTTCTAGTTAATAAGGGATAATGTCCAAAAGTTCAGCTTTTTGCTGATGATATTCTATTAACATCCAGTGACATAGAAGGCTCTTTACAACATATCATGAATGCCATAACTCTATTTGGAAAAATCTCAGGGCTCAATTTTAATCAAAATAAAACCAAAACACTTTTAATCAATAAGAAAATAAATAGCAATTTGCAAAAAATACAATACATTCAACTGGGAAAATGATAAGATAGATTATCTAGGAATAAGTATTAGCAATAAGTGGAATGAGACTATTAAATTTAACTTCACTAAACTGGTAGCTATAATCAGTGACTTGACTAAAAAGTGGAACAAAATAATTTTCAACATAGAAGACAGACTTACATTAATGTTGTGTCTTTTGGCTTTTCCCAGTTAGGGGTCGCCACAGCGGAACTCCGGTCCGCTAATGATTGGCAGTAGATTTTTACATGCCGAGTTGCTGACCCTGACGCACAACCTTTAACGAAGGTACGCCCATTCATGCATGTCTCCACACAGAAGACGCTCTAGCTGAGAATCGAACAGGACAACGTCTTACTGTGAGGTGCCAATGCTACCGCAGCACCACCACCACAGTTCACATTAATAAAAATTATTATTTTGCCCAAGATTTTATTTTACATACAATCATTGATTTTACCTCCTCCTAAGAAATTCTTTAAACACATAGATTCCCTATTACTAACTTTTCTATGGTTCCCAAAGAAACCAAGAATAGCCTATAAATGGCATGTTAGAGTCTGGGACTGTAATGTGATTGGCTTTCACAACATAGAATTATATTCCGAATCGGTTATTATTAACATAATACTACACTGGATTTCATCCATATACACCTCTAGCTGGAAACGACTACATGAAATACATATAACTTCCTCTGAGAACTCAGAAACCCAGTTTAAGGAAACCTTTGGAATTAACAAAATATTTTGGATACTCAGTGAATATTGCTGATATAATAAGAAATTTAGCCACTTCTCACATGATATAAACCAAATATTTTATATTTTCAAAAATATAATCGACAACTTTTATAGTTTAAAGAACACCTTTTTCATTACATTTCCCATAGCTTATTCACCAGATTGCCTAGATACCTTCAATTTCAATAAGATGCGGAATCTTAAAGAGAATAATATAACGTTTTGGCACCAGTTTATAGATAATAAGAACATCCAACCAATGAACTTTCTCTTAGCCAGATATAATATCTGTCAAGATAATTGGCTCTGTATTCAATATTTAAGACATTTTTTTGAAAATAAAGTGAGAGTGTCAATAAATCTGGAAACTGATATTATACCAAGATTGATACAACTCCTATGGTGTAGTTCGATGAACATTGAACAAAAATTAAGCATATCACCTGTATATGAAATCCTATGAAAAGACTTGATTACTTTTGACCAAGCCTTTTGGAATTACTCCATAAAGATTGAATCTTTATTTAACGATAATAAGAAACAGTTATTAAATTCAATAAAAAAACACTTCATCATCTTTATAGTGGAGACTATATACCTGGAGATTTATTCATAGAAGCTTTTACACTCCACACAGAATTGACCTTATAACCAAGAGTAATGAAATGCTGGAGCTGTGGTGATATTCTTGATGCCAACTGGGTTTATATGTTCATCGAATGTAGAACTCTCACACAATACTGGAGTGATTTTTGACATTTCACAAAAGCCCTGTGGTCTGATAACTGTCAAATTACTACCTCTTTGATATTATTCAGTGTCCCTCCCCCAAGTGTAATTCCTAGACATCAGTTACCTTTTCTTTGGTTAATTCTAGCTATTGCTCGAAAAATAATTATATTGAACTGGAAAAATAAGCAAGATCTTATGTTTACTGAGTTTATTTCAAACGCAAAAATCGGTATGTAAAAAAGAAATGCAAACTATTTATCATAGATCATCAAATGTAACACACAAAGGACTAGCTTGCTAAAATTTGGAGAGATTGTTAGATAAATATTGATTACCTTTCTTGGATAAAACAAATGTTTATCATGGATGTTTGTATATAGTGTAAATAGTTATTATGTTTTATATTGTTTATTTTAATACTTTATGTCCATGTTTATTAACAAAATTTAATAAAAATATTTGTGGAAAAAAATCTTGATGATTGGATGGGAAATAGGAAATTCACCTCGAGGATCACCTCTGTAGCTCTGCTCAACAGGGGCACAGGAAATAATTTTCTTGGGTGGTGAAAGCCAGGGTACCTTTTTGGCTGGGCTTATATAGGCCCTTGGGACAATAGCCTAGTACCTACCTATGAATCTATTTACAGCAGCAGATTTGAGCCATGCACACAGATCCGCTTAGGGTGATGATGATAAATATAAGTTTAATAACATGTACTCATAATGACTGCTGTACAGAGCAGTGCCACAAGTGAATAATGATGTCTGTGTTAATATTCACAGGCCTGTTTTGTACTGGACAGCACTAGGGAATGGCAGGTTAGTATCCCCATACTGTACTACTGTGACCACTGTCTGTTATTGCCTCAACCTCATGTCATGGCACTGCTGTTCACTGTCATACTGATGTTTCCCTAACATTGTACACTACACATACATCCAGTGGGGCCCAAGCCATGCAGGTGCAAGTACAGACAGACCAGCAATGCTACTGCAACAGCTTCATGGTTTGCATCATTGTGTAGCACACAAGTGATACATGACATGAATGTCACTGTTTTTCAACACAGGGCCACCAGGCCAACAGGTGCCATGTCCATCATGTGAGTATCTGCAGCCCCTATTACTGTGTTTTATATGTCACGTTGTCATTATTCTGTTTGCTAAATACATGACTGTGTTGTCTTTCTATTTACTTTACCATCACAGAATTCTAAGTACAACACAAAAACTCTCAACAGCGGGAGCTTGTCAGTGGAATGGTATTAGCTATCATATATACCTGTCATTGCTGTTACTCCTGTTGTTGTCCTCCATTAATACTGTGTCTTTCTTCCTATTCCTAGGCCAGACTGCATCCACCTCATCAACTGCATAAATGAGTGGAATGTCTAAAAACCTACCATATGTTTTAATGATGTTCAAATGGTTCATGCTAACAATGATGTGACTAATAATGTTGACTTTTCCCTACAATAATTGAAGTTCATCCTTCCTCAACAACACCATCTTTGCAGGAGGAGTTATCAGGTGTGTGTTTTGTTTGTATTCATGACATATGTCATGTATGCTGGATATGTAATCTAATCATCTACTCCCTGTTATGTAGATTCCATGACCCATACACAAACAAGACCTCATGTTTTGTCCTTATTATCTGTAACATTGCAGAGATATATATATATATATATGTCATATGTCTTTAATGATATCCAGCAGGTGATGTAAGCACATTGTCTTGATCTATGTCTTCTGTCTCTTCTTTTAGTAGATCAACTACCTGTGTCCTCCATTAGCCACTCCAGTGATCATGATGTGGGATCTGATGTTTTTCAGTACAGCAGCATTGCCCTTGGCATGCAGGACAATGACATGGTGATACAGTCCTGCCAAGAAGGTGACAATCATGTGGATGCAGATGTAAACTCAGATGTGGAGGGAAACTTGTATGGCCATTCTGACAATGACAGGACATTGGATGGTGAACAGGATGAGGCCAGTGAACAACAGACCCAAGTTGAGACTGCTGCTGATGTTGACAAATGCTCACAACACATTGATACTGCCCTTTGCAGTAGATGTAGGCATTCAGATGGTGTACATGGACAGGTGTCAGAAGGTGTCCACCTACTCTCATGAATGTTCCCACAATGTCAGGCATCCTTGCACTTGTCTGTGCCAAAGATCATCCTGCACACCAACTTTGTGTGCTGCATGAAGGATAGGAGTGCAGACACAGTGGGGTAATGGCATCATTGCCTGCTCAGAATGAAAGTATGTTATTCTCGGCATGGCCAGAAGAATTACTGACCTCTACAGTACTACAGCAGTGCTATAGTACAAGCAGGGTTCAGCATGCCCTGACTGTGCTTAGCTGATTGCCACATGGGAGAGGCAGGCCTCCTGTCAGCAGAGCCAACCTTGTCCATTGAGCATCAGTGTCTGTGCTCCAATGTGGAGACACTTCCACTGCTGATGCATCTGTTTTGGTCCCACCAATCATGACTAGACAGTCAAGCTGAAGTCATGGTCCTTCATCTCACATGATGTTGTCACCCCATCAGTCTCCTCTGTGGAGCAACCTGGGCCAAGTGTTTCTATACGTGGTAGGAGCAGAATAGAGCATGGTGTGAGCCATCATCATGTTCACCCCTAGACTGCATTAGAGTGAATCCAAAAGATTAAAAAATATAGCTGACATACAGTATTATATTGCTTTATCCATACATTACTATGATATATTTGGCTTGTTATGTTAAAAGTTCTGCATTATGTCCTGTGTTATTTCTCTTTTTTCAGCTTATTATAGTGTAGAGATAGAAATGTGTTGCACTAAAGTGTTTCCCTTATTGTTTGCCATACTCTGGTACAGCATTCCGAGCCTGTATGCATACTTGTATCATTTATGCCCTGAGATGATGATCCCGACTGTGACAGATCTGTGTATGTTCATAAGGTTATATGTTATGATTATGTTGTTATATCTGATTCTTAGTTTGTACATCTAGTGGGTAATTGTCATTAGATGCAATTCATGCTGCTGTGGTGGGGCAATACCTGAACATCGGTGTTTAATCTGTGTATTCATGTACATGTGGCTTGTTTTGACTCAAATTTGTGAGTCAAATGTTTCCATGTTGCCTGGGCCTGCACTTGTGGTTGCATCCTGTATTGCCTATGCCTGTGTCTTCTGTCACCTATGTCCTCCTGCTCCTCCTCTGATACCTGTGGGATGTCATCAGACTTCTGTGGTTATTAGGGTAGTTCACCTACACCCACAGCTGGAAGATCACCATGAGTTCTAGTTAGCATTTTGTTCAGCATGGCACACAGTTATTATCTGTGGTGCATTCTCAGGTGTGTATTGCAGTGCACTCCAGATGTGTCCAAACAATGAACCTAATTCTGAGCACAACAAACACATGCTCTATGGAGTTTCTGGTTGCTGTGTGTGCTCTGCTATAGGCCTCGTCTGAAGAGTTGGATGGTTCACTGTATGGTGTCATTAACTACGGCTCATGTGGATAGCCTATCAATTATTTGCTGCTTGGACAACTTTTTTAGTGAAGCCTTGCTTGACCCTATCTGGCTGCCTTCTAGGGCACACAGCTACATCCTTATTAATGGTTTGTATCACTGCAGCCTGTTGCAGTTTTTTTTTTTTTTTTTTGCAATTGTTTTGGAATTCAGCAAAATCCATAATAATAGTTTCTGTTTCTTGAGGTCTGTATAGCATACACCAAGGATAGCAGAAACAAAGTTGTCATGTCAGTTTGTCACATTTAAGTTACATTGTGTGTGCATGATATGTTTTGGAATCAGATGGGCAGGCTTAGAATCTGTAATCATCATACCTCTCAACCTGGAAACATCAAAAATCTGGACAAGGCCCATGAAAAATAGATACAAATCTGTACACTGATTACATCTAATTTGCATACATAATTATGTAGCCACACCCACGCCAATGGAATTGTGGGATACCAACTTTCAAACTCAAACTGAAGAACAGGCAACCAAAATATGGCACCAGAGTCCATGCAAGTGTCCCATTACCTGGGTATTTCACCCCATTTACCATAAACTCTAATGTGTGCATACTGCTTTACTTCTACAATGATTATTTGGATTTTATTTTTACATTTTACAGCACAGCAGAAACACAAAAGTGACAGAAATGGCACAACTTTTTTACTTCATTTTTGTCAATTTTTTGGAGGTCTACTCATCTTGATCAAACACTGAAAAAGGTTTCAATCCATAATTACTTTTTTACTTTTCCTAATAAAACATAATTCTGGATTTAGTATCATGATGAAACATTATACAATGTATAACAACAAAATGTGGGTGAAAAAACAAACCTGTACTCCTACACAAATGGAATGGACTTAAGAAGCATGGTAACTTGGTGCAAAACATTATATACGTTGTTCTATAGTTTTTGTTCTACCAAGAGAGCCATATAGCAGGATAAATAACTAGAAGTAAATACACTGTGGGCTTTATTGTATCAAACTTTAAAAAGTAATAATACATCATCTATTGCATTTGTAATGGATCATACTTTCTGCAATTACAGAAATATATTGCTTTGTTTATTATTTGTTAAAAGGTAAGAGTGCCTTAGCTCAGCGTTTTACTTCTTGACCTAAAGGTATTTTGTTGTAGTTTCTTGAATAACATTTAAAATGAGTGTAAGCCCTGTTTTAATGAAAGGAGCTTACCATAAAATCCCACTTTTCTTTTTTCTGGGATGAAAAACTTCTGCACTCTATACCCCACTGCATTATAAATCTTTGCTATACACAATACACAGAAAGGAAAAGAGTTTAGCATAATCTTACTATACTGTTCCTCCAGTCTGTGTGGACCAGAGATCAATGAACTAGAATTCAGTGTTGTATTTATAGTTTGAGGATTTGCTACATTCTGATTTGTAAAACTGTCTTACTCCTGATAAAGCACCATGTGTAAAACGACTTTATGGCCAAGTATCCCACCCATACTTGTAAGACTGACTTTATTTGCATCTCATTTTCTTGCAGAGTAAGTCTGTCAGCCATTCATATAACTAATTAAACTTTACATTCCTGTCAGAGACAAGTAATAACTGTAGTAAAAAGCAAGAAAAAACAGATTGTATGATAGATGCTTTCAGTTTAGCATTAATTAGCTTTTATATCTTGAAAATAAATGCTTTCCTTTTTGTGTCATAACTGTTTGGTCCAAGCAATGTTTTTTCAGAGAGTATCAAGGTGGGGTCTAAACTATTAAAAATATAAAGCAGACTGAAACCTTTTGATAATGTGACAGGTTGTCTGAGTTTCACGCACAGTAATCTTGCTTGCAGGAGATCCCTGCCATCTTTTCAGTAATATTTTGAGCTATTATTTACACACATAGACACACACACACACACACACACACACACACACACACACACACACACACACACACACACACACACACACACACACACACAAACACACACACACACACACACACACACACACACACATTTCCCTGTAGTTTCCTTACCGTTCTTGAGCAACCATTTGTTGCCATAAATCCAAGTTCCTATAACTCCAGCAGCAGCAATACATGTCCATTCCCACTTGCAACTCCAGCGGCAGCAATACAACAAGCCCATTCCCGCTCGCAACTCCAACAGCAGCAATACAAGTCCATTCCCGCTCGCAACTCCAGCAGCAATAAATCCAAGCAACCATTTGTTGCCGACCGTTCCCGCCCGCATTTGAGCAGCCAGGCATGCCGGAAGTGCTTGAGCTCAATTCTGACAGGCTGGTAGGGGGAGCTGACATCATCGTGCAGACTGGTAGCCCTGAGAGAGCTCATGTCATCGCGTATGCGATGACATCAGCTCTAATGCTGTGAAAATTGAAAAAATAAGAAAAAAATCGGAAATGATGGGGTGCCACTCGGGAATCGTGGCACCCCTTTATATGAACCCCAAAACTCGGTAAAAAACAAGTAATTCGGCATGGTTGAGAGGTATAGTAATCATCCTATGCTGAATAGCTAAGTATTCCATGTGCCTTCTGCATGCTTTCTGAAATCACATATGCGGCTGGTGCACTGAAGTCTTCCTTTGGCATGCTATGTTATCTGTAAATAGATTCCACAGATTTTACAAAATATTACCCTCAGTGTTCACATTATAGATGAGCATTATCTACATTGTGATTATTTCTGCCATTGTTCACCTTTCATTTGCCATCTTGTGTTTCCAAATTCAGAAAGCTTTCGTCATGAGCATATGACATTATTATCCCATGCAAAAGTTCCCCTATGCTGTTAGAGGCTCATACACATACCTACCATCCCATACTGCACCATTTTTGCAATCACTGTAGTAATATGTGTTAGTGCCTTGGCAATTGGCATTACATGGCTTTCTTAGCCTTTTGATTTGTGTTGTGTTGTAGACAGTGTGTGCAATGTAGACGTGAATGTTCTGTACCTTTTCAGTTACTTCCTGGCAAAAGTTATTGAAATTGCATGTTTTAAGTGCATAATAGGTGATATGGACCCATACTGTGTAATTCACGTTTTCTTACTACCTAGTTTTAATTTATTTTCTATTTTGCATACTATTTGACTTCTTCATACTTTCCCTGCCACTCCTAGCCTCTTGCTCTCTCTCTCTCTCTTATCTACCAATATGCTAGTTACTGACATTTTACTGAATATGTTCTCTGTCTTGTTTCTTCACTTTTTTCCCTTCTCTGCCTCCTCACTCTCAACTAGCATATGAGGCCAGTTATTATCCAATCATTTTCTTTTATTTTAGAATAATTTGGTAGCTGTGTGTGATCCTGTACTGTTTTCTTACAGTAAGGAATGTACTGTGGTTGCATGGTTATTTTGACTAGCATCCCAGATCCTACCTGGACGGAAGAGTTGTGCACATGTGTGATTTCATTCTTCTTTGCTGGGCATTGGACACATTGTTGTATTAAAGATTACTTCATTATCTAGGCAGCCATTAAAGAGTCAGGTCTATTATAAATGCACAAGTGCTACCAGCTCAAGACACATTTGCTCACTGCCACTTGCTCTAACTGGCAAATATCCTAAATCCCACCAGCCTGACAGCTCAGTCCTAGGAAATTTTCTATCCATCTTACCATCTGACCCTACTTATCTACATAGATGTGAAAGAACCAACTCTAAAAGCTCCCACCCAATCCTAAACCTAACCATAGAAAGCACTGATTGCTACCTAAAATTGAATGTCCACTTCTTCCTCCATGAAACTAAACTCCCCATTCATTCCTTGACACTAAAACATCACTCATTTTCCCTAAACTTAATCTATCTTTCAACTCCTAAACCTTAAACACATTTTCTGTTCCCTAAACTTAAATTCTATCATGTCTATACCCTAAAATACCCTACCATTTCCTAACACTAAAACTTCCCTCCTACTCCCTAAAAATAAATCTCCCTAATCACTTTTAAACCCTAAATCTAAAACTCCCCAAACTCTTCCTAAGCCTAAACTTCCTTCATACCTCCTAAAGCTGAAGCTATTTCCTGCACTCCCCTCTCCACACCCACTGCACTAACTTTGCCTGAACTCCAATACTGTGCTTAGGTAAGATTTAGCAGCACTAATGTGTCCCCATGGCTACTGCACCTTGCTGAAATACAGTATTCAAGTTTATGCATGATCAGAGAGCTGTGTATGGTACCAATTGCTTGAGTTCCTGACTGCAGTGTAGTGGAATTTGAGCAGGTGTGGCTCAGGTGGTTGTATTAAATCCACAGGAACGCAGGGACACAATTTATTAATTATTTTTTTTCCACCAAGGCCTGTACTCATTGTCTAGCCATAGAAACACCCTCTCCACACCAAGCTGTAGTCACTGAGGCTCTACATTAGGTCCATTCCTCAAATTCCCATACCACACTCCTTTATACTATTATAACACTGCTTGACATCAGAAGCAATCTTGTACCTATCACCAAATATAAAATTATACAAATAAGCAGTTTCAAAAACTTTTATAAAGCAGTTTATTAGACTGTAAAGTTCTTCTAAACTACTACTCTGGCCACACAAGCCTTTCAAAGAACTTCCTTAACAACAGCTTACTTTCAGTCACCTGCAGAACCTTAAATCCATTGCAAAATTTTAGGCTCAACAAAAAAATCAATATATTAAATATTATGCAATGAAGGCGGACTCCTAATAAACACCTCGTGGGTCCCAGCACACCAGTAAGATATACTGTGTGTTAATTCAATACATGCTAAGCCATGTTTTGATAAAATAAAATTATATGAAAACTGGATTGTCATTGTATTAGATATTAAGGATGATTCTTTAGCAAATAATCTGACAGCAATGACTTGTTGTGCAGAAGTATGCAATGACCCATGATAATCAGCTTTTTCTTTTCCAGGAAGGCATCTGCCCATCCATTTGGTAAGACTACAATTCCACCAAATGTTAGACAACCACATTAGTTCTGGAATAACTCCTATAATCCCCAGGAAATCCTATATCTTTCTTCTTCTGTACCATGACCTTGAAGTTGGTTAATTTAATTAGCAGAGGTGTGGAAGAACAGCCTCAAAAAGTAAGATGCTAAGTGCTTCCCCTAACAGACATTTACATAAAACTAGATTTGATCCATGTGTTTTGGGGGAGATAATGATTCCAACATATGTTCTATATAATTGTTGATGGAAATTTGTCTCAGGCATTTCTATTTCAGTGAACTGCCTTTTACTCATAACATTGTTCAATTGTTCATTAATTCCTGGGTAAAGACCAAAGACCATTCAGATTACAGACTCCTCAATGAATGTACATACCCCAGGACCAAACCAGGTATCAAGTTATTTTTATATCTAGATATTTTAATATCTGCAAAGAAGAAGACTTTTGAATATGCAAAGAATCCTTTACAAAAGTTGAACCAATGACTGCATTAAATAGATTGCTCCTAAGACTGTCCAAGACTCCTCAGTTATATAAGTGAAATATGCACCTCTGGTTAATATGCTTGTATTCAACAATTCAGCATTTAGCAGTGATCAATAATCTTTACTTCAGAGCCACTGTAGAGTAAACAAAGTTTACCCCTTAGATATCTGTAACTGATTGAAAAGATGCCTAGGATTTACAATCTAGATGGGTATGATATATCTCTAAAAGTAAAGCTACGCCCTGCAAATTTTCACTGAATACATTCTAAAACCAGAAGATCACATTTCTTGTAGGAGCAAACAACAAGTTGTACTCAGTGATGCATCAAACATATGTTATAAACAGTCTCAAAAGACAGTCATTACTTCTTCTTGTAAAGATCTTAAAAATTAAGCCAGTAACGTTTAATGTCTTAGCTTTAACTTTTAAGGCATTGGTCCTATACTTAAAATTACTGTATATAATAATACCTAAATCCTTATATTCTTTTAACTTTTGTAACTTATGGGAATCTAAGTTTATTTGATACTCAACTACCTTTTTCCCAAAATGCAAAGTAGCACATTTATCCTTTTTGACTTTAGTTCAGTTAAGCTTAACTATTCAGCCACCAAACATATGTAAGTGCTGAAATGGTCAGTATCTTCTGTTGGTGTAATAAAATAACACAATGTAGTTCAATATCTTCAACATATTTAGCCATCCAAATGTTATATTATCTTAGGAATAAATGAAAATACCAGGTTGAACAATACTGGACCTAGAACTGAGCCCTTGCCGGACCCCTTTGTTCACTTCAAGCTAGCTAGATATAAAATTCCCTATCCTTACTGTCTGCAATCTACTACATAGCTACTTAGCCACCCAGTAAACAAAGTATGGATTAACTTTGTATTTGAATATGGCATCAAAGATACCAGAATGAGGGACAATGTCAAAAGCCTTAGGCAAATCCAAATAGACCAAAACTACAGATAGTCACATATCTAAGGCAATTGTCACTAGGTTATAAAATTTAATTTAATTAGTGAATGTAAAACTTGTTTTGTAAAACCATGTTGAGTGAGATCCATTAAACATCCCTGAATGTCTTGATTTAGAAAGGAAAGTAGATACCTCTCAAAACTCTTACCCACCAGTGAAGTAAGACTGATAGGTCTATAATTACCTATATTGTCTATTGGGCCCCCTTATGAATTGAAATTATGTGCAAAAATTTTCACCTAGCAGAAACAGTGTCAGAATGCAAAACATTATTCAGAAATCGAGTGACAGCAGCCAAAATATATTTACTGCAATATCCCAAGAAAATGCCTGAAATATTATCATGCCCCCATATCACTACCCTGTTTAACATGGTTCAAAGATGTTCACACAAGGGTCAAATTGAAAATTAGGCATATACAATCATCTTCTATTAAAATTCAACTAACAGAAACATTCCTTAGGATTCAGCAAGCTCTGCATGGTGTGCAGGAATAGTGCAAGAGCTGCTGGAGGCAATATGGCCACTGAGAGATCCAGGAACAAGCTCCCGGGACGTGCACAAGCTCTCCTGCACTATTCCTCCGTAGACCCAGCTCCTGTATGTTAACCCCATTTGCAGATGAAAACCATGCAAATGAGGTGAATTAGTGATCCAGGAAGCTGGCAGCCATCCATGCAGGATTAGTGTAACCTGCAGAAATGTACTCGGTTAGTAACCAAGTAGATTTCTGCAAACTACAAAACGGAGCCATGACAGCTCCAAATAAAGGCTGTATATAATGTGGAAGGCATGCCAATGGCCAAATATATGGCCATTGGCATGGAAAATAGTTTCAAATGAACAAAAAGTAACTTTTATTTTTTTGAGGCTGATTTCGGCTGTTTAAGCGTAGGGCAGCGATGCACAAATGGATTGGCCCGAAAATAAAACTAAAACCTTGAAAAAAGCTTTTTATGCAAAATCACAATTTTGCCATTATAGTCAATGGCAGGTAGAACACAACAATGCAGCTGAATAGTGGTTGCTAAGGGGGAAAGCTCAGTGTCAGACTTGTAACTAGGCATTAGCAGTCAATTCTATGCAAATGAGGGGAATGATACTGAATCACAGATTTCCCCTCATGGCTAGCCTGCACCCAACTATGTAGGTGCAGGAAAACCATGGTGCAAGCCTAACAGTTAGCTGACATCATATGGGGCTGTGTCAGGCATACTGTAAGCTTATCGAAGCTCTGTGGCTCGGGTTTGCCCTTAGCTTAGCAGAGCTAAGGAAGTGGGTGTGTGTGAAGCTGCTTAGCAGTCTTTACATTGCCTAAATGGGTGCACACACTGCGCACCAGGATTTAAACAAACAAAAAAAAAATGAAACCAGTAAATAGCAGCTCCATTCACATCTGAGCACTGGGTTTGCACGGCGTGCCTCGGGGCTTAAGCAGGAAGGCAATGGGATGGGAAAACAGCAGTAGGAAGGTAATCAAGGAGAACTAGTTTAGCTGGCAGGTAAAATGTATCAGAAACAACCAATTACACAGACAGCAGCTGAGCCCAGCCCAGCACACTATAAACTATGCAAACACCTTTCCCTCTGTTTTTTCCAACAAACTCTATACCACCAGAGTACACAAACGGGGACATTTTACCTAAAAAAGCAACAAAATGATAGGGGCTGCTTTTGCTCTTATACATCAACATGTGAAAGAGGCTGAGGGTGTTGAGGACGAGAATGCTGGTGACCAACCCAAAGTGAGGAGAAGGAGAAGAGTGTACAGACCCAGGGTAACCTACCAAGGGCTACATGAGCTGGAGATAGTAGAGTGCTATAGGGTGGACAGGGACCTCCTACAGCAAATTGTTGAGCTGTGCCGGCCATGCCTGACACACAGAACCAACAGAGGGGAAACCATCCTAGTGGATACCAAGGTATGTGTAGGCTTAAGATTACTAGCTACAGGAACCTTCCAAAGGCCAACTGGGGATATCATGGGGATCTCACAGACATCAGCATCCAGGGTACTCCACCAGTTCCTGGATGCCATGTCAGCACATGCCGGTGAGCACATATATTTCCTCAACACCTGTGAGGCATTGACCAGCAATATGCATCTCTTCCACTAAATAGCAAAATACCCTGAGGTAGTTGGTGCTATAGATTGCATGTACATACACATCAAAGCACCACCCAGTGAGTGGGGTAGAGTCTAAATAATCCACAATAGCTTCCCTCCATCAACTGCCAATTCATGTGTGATCCCCAGGGCATTATAATGAATGTGTGTGCTGCCAGCCCTGGAAGCTATCACGACTCCCACACCTGGCATATGATGCAGCTGTACCAGAGATTTGCCAATGGGGACATCCCATATGGCCACCTAGTGGGAGATGCTGGTTACGCACTGGAGCCGTGGCTGATGACACCCATCAGAAATGCACACACACCCGAACTAGAACTCCATAATGAGGCACATGCACAGACCAGAATCATAACAGAGCATGTGTTTGGGATGCTTAAGTCATGGTTCTGGTGCCTGGACATATCCGGTGGAGCCTTGCAGTACTCACCAGCTACATGTACCCAAATTGTCATTGTATGCGCCATGCTACACAATATGATCCTGCAGAAATAGCTTCAGCAGAAACAGCATGGGGCAGGACCACACAGCCCCAAACCATTGCCAAGGCCAACACAGGCACAGAGTGACTCAGAAGAGGAACAACCTGAACTGTCCCAGTAGGAAGAAGGAGGCATGCCCAGTATGCTCAGGCCTTGGCAAAGAGGCAATGCATAGCACATACACTGACATGGTAGGAACCCAGGGAATGACACCTCTCTCCAACTCACACATACAGTAAAAGAGGTGCAAAACATGACACTACCTGTGCTTAACCATGTATAGGGAGTGTACTATGTGCATCCAACATAGTCATCCCTCCAGCACCATCCTCAGTACTGGCACATTCACAAGGTAAGTCACGCTCAGTATCAATTGTTGAATGTAGTATTATGTTCTGCTACCTGTATCTATGGTATGGATGTGAGCATGTTAGGGAATCGAGTAGCTGAATGGGATGCTAGCAGATAGTTGACACCTATATTAGCAGCATGAAATCCTTAACAAATACTGGTGTCAGCATAGTAGGCAGTACTATACAAGGTGACAAACCCCACTGCAGGACATCTGGTGGGCCAAATGTGTGTCCATAGGACACACGCATGCATGGCAGTGAGGCTGACATACCCAGCAACAGTCTCAGTCAGCAGTAAAGGTGTAGACAAACACAAAGAAAGGCAGTGCTAAGGCCTCTGATTGATGACTATGGAGAACAGCCCCCCCCCCAGACCTACACAGACAAACTACAAAAGGTCACGCAGTGGGATGTTAGTTCTGAAGGGTAAGAAGTCTGAAACTGAAACATAGGTCAATAAAACCTAAGAACTGTAGTACACTGATATGCCTGTAGTCTTCATGATAGGTCAGAATACAGAATGAAATGAGTACCTGAAATACCAGTACAGTCATAGCAAATATTTACAACTGCCCCTCCCCCCCACAATCCTATGTAGAAATGTAGTAACATGTATGTGTATGTATATTAATAGTGGAGCACAGATTACCTGGCCAAAGTAGCAGGATAGATTGTAGCACATGTACAATATGCAGGGGTCTGTGTGTTAGGTTGTTGTGTGTTGTATATTGTGTGAAAGTCATCAGTGTGTAGACATGGAGGGTTGTGTCCCAGTGGCCAATGGCCGGTACTGTTAATGACAGGACCAAGTTCTCACAACTGCAGTGCCAAACACAATGCATCCCAGCAAGGCACAATCCAGCAGTAATCCATACTAATTGTGCAGATGTAATATCTGTCACCATCTGAAAGATGGACATATCATAAATGTGGGCCCAGGCATACAAACAGTACACAGGTGGAAGTACCCTAGACAGAGAGTGTATAAAATGTTATTGTCAAATGGACACACCTTTGGAATTGTACATACAGGTTAGCAGCACATTAATTGGGTTTGTAGTATGGAATACCGATGTTGTCTGGCCAAACACTGGCAGACCACAAAAGGCACAGGTATGAAGTACTGAAAAACTGCTGATGTCCCTGCAAAGCATAACTGGAATTCCCCTAGTATATCTGTGAGTCAGCTGCAAGTAGCTTCCACAGCACACATGCACCAAGCTCACCCCACCATCAGCCACAGATACCTCACAGGTCTTATCCCTGCTGTTGGGAATGCATACAATATGACCCCCACCTCTGTATGGGAAAAGCCACAGAATGCAGCAAGCTGAAGAGGTGTCCCATGCAGATGTGTCCCTAGATGTAAGCAACACCCTGCCAGCATCCACACCAATGGATCAATAAGGACAGAAACTATTGACATTAACACCTTGCACACCTACCCTGTCACCCCAGGGGAATATAGTGGCTTGCAGCCTGGGACTGTAGGAGTGACACAATGCACCGGCCTGCTACAGATGGATGGCATCACTACCAAATGCCCTACAGTCCTCTGTCAAAGGCCTGTGTCTCACCCATACTGCCAATGTATGTTATTTTATGGACTCCCAAACAACAACATAATACAGTCCACAGAACACAAATGCAAGGCCATGTAGACAAATCCCAGTAGCATGTCCACCATGCCCTACTGCATGAACTGTGGACCAACCCCTAAATACTGTTGGGATGAAGTGATAACTATAGGGATACTTATCAGATAACATGTGAATAATGTTCAGAAGAGGATAGAATAACAGAGGGGTGGTAGAAGCATGGATGCCATGGAGTGTATGAAGTCTGAAACTCAGATGTGTGCACATACTATCCCTGCCTGCAAACAAAAGAATGGATGGCTACAAACCTGCTTGGAAACCACAATGTGAAGGGGTAATGACCAGAAATATGAGCCCTGCCTCTGGGTAACCTGTATGAATCTGTACAGCTGTGAAGTATGGACGCAGCAGGATATGGCCATACTTTCAAGTTGATGGATGTACAAGCGTGGGATCCTCAGCCACCACAGTATCAAGCTGCCGAACCATTAACACAGACCAATCAGCAAATGTTTGCAGCTCCCCCTCCATAATGGCATGATTGTGCAAGAATAGGTAGGCTGCAGCCCACAATACTGGACACAGCTTCATTCATTTTGTGTTCCCCAGGAAATTACTACAAGCAAATATGTATACCTGTCAGTAGTTGACATAAAACATCACAGTGTAAAACAGTACATATGTCTGAATATCTCTGCTAACACCAAAACCATGTAGAAGCAGCACAGACACAATTAATTGCAGTATCCTACTAGCCTTTGCCCATTGTGACCCCATATTGTCAACCGATCTACAGATATCCTGCAGAAATAGGTTGCTAGCTATAGGTGTAGAACACAAAAGCCTGCACTGGAGTACAACCTACCTGGAATGGATTCACACATTCAATACAGAAGGTCATACAGGGCATGTTCCCACACTTAGAGAAATGAAGCCCATGTCTGACAATAATACGTATCTGTCAGTCACAGATGTTTGTGCCCACACTCCACATTGCACACCAGTCAGTGCTTTGCACACACATCGGATAGGAATACTACACTATAATAAGCCAAACTTATACATACATAGATGTGTGAAAGAGAGTGACAGACAGTGACAAAGAGCTTCCCATCATGAGACCTGTCCCACCCAGCACACATCCAATTGGCCAATACCACATGATGTGCAGATGTCTATCACTGTAGACATTTGCTTCTGGTATCCCTCAGCACTATATTGTCTGTGGTGCTTGGAATATGACTTTTACAAGTCCTTATTCATCTAGCAGTTGTATACACATTTATGTTAAATGTAATCCTGTGTGTCTGAGTGTTGTATGTGTGTTTTCAGATGAATGGTTCATGTCCCATTCACACACACTGCATACCCCATTGCCCTACTGTGGCAAAGCCTGCTGATGTCATGCACCTTGAAATACACCTTTGGGGAAAGAGTAGCTCTCTAAACTCTGTGGTGTGTGCTATAACTGCATAATGCTATAGTATGATGTACTAGTTAGGTAGGAGTTCTAATCTCAGCCATGGCAACTGTGCAACTCTGTGTTTGTGTGTGTGTGTTTGGGGGGGTCAATGCTTTTGAGGCCATTCACAGTCACTAAACTTTCCATTGCCCTACTTTGGCAAGCCTGCTGATGACATTCACCTTGAAATACACTCCATGGTGTGTGCTATAACTGCACAATGCTATAGTTTGATGTAGTAGTAAGGTAGGAAATCAAATCCCAGATATGGCGATTGTGTGTGTTTGTGTGTGTGTAGGGATCAATGCTTTTGAGGCCATTCATAGAGACTACACTTTCCATTGCCCTACTTTGGCAAGCCTGCTGATGTCATTCACTTTGAAATCACCTTTGCAGAAGGTCTAACCCTATAAGCTCCATGGTATGTGTTACAACTGTGTAATGCTACAGTGTGATGTACTCATTAGGTAGGAGTTCTAATCCCAAACATGGCAACTGTGAGACTATTTGTGTGTGTTTTTGTTTGTGTGTAGGGATCGATGCTTTTGAGGCCATTCACAGTCACTACATGTTCCATTGCCCTACTTTGTCAAGCCTGTTGATGTCATTCACCTTGAAATACACTTTTGGGGAAGAAGTAGTTCTATAAACTCCATGGCGTGTGCTATAACTGTGCAATGCTATAGCTTGATGTACTAATTAGGTAGGAATTGCAATCCGAGACATGGCAATTGTGTGTGTGTGTGTGTGTGTGTGTGTGTGTGTGTGTGTGTGTGTGTGTGTGTGTGTGTAGGGATCAATGCTTTTAAGGCCATTCACAGTCACTACACTTTCCATTGCCATACTTTGGCAAGCCTGCTGATGTCATTCTCCTTGAAATACACCTTTGCAGAAGGACTAGCCCTATAAGCTCCATGGCGTGTGTTATAACTGCATAATGCTACAGTGTGATGTACTCGTTAGGTAAGAGCTCGAACCCAAACATGACAACTGTGAGACTCTGTGTGTGTGTCTTTGTTTGTGCGTAGGGATCAATGCTTTTGAGGCCATTCTCAGTCACTACACGTTCCATTGCCCTACTTTATCAAGCCTGTTGATGTCATTCACCTTGAAATACACCTTTGCAAAAGGGGTAGCCCTGTAAGCTCTGTGGTGCATGCTATAACTTTGTAATGCTATAGTGTGATGTTCTAGTTAGGTAGGAGTTCTAATGCCAGACATGGGAACTGTGAGTCTTTTTGTGTGTGTTTGTGTCTAGGGATCAATGCTTTTTAGGCCATTTACAGTCACTATATTTTCCATTGCCCTAGTTTGGTAAGCCTGTTGATGTCATTCACCTTGAAATACACCTTTGCAGAATGGACAGTCCTATGAGTTATGTGGTGTGTGCTATAACTGCATGATGCTGAAGTGTAATGTACTAGTTAGGTAAGAATTCTAGTCCCAGACATGACAACTGTAAAACTCTGTGTGTGTTTGTTTGTCTGTGTAGGGATCAATGCTTTTGAGGCCATTCACAGTCAATAAATGTTTCATTACCCTACTTTGGCAAGCCCGCTGATGTCATTCACCTTGAAATACATCTTTGGGGAAGGAATAGCCCTATAATCTCTGAGGCGCATGTTATAACTATGTGGTGTACCAGTTAGATAGGAGTTCTAATCCCCGACAATGCAACTGTGAAATTCTGTGTGTGTGTTTGTTTCTCTGTGTAGGGATCAATGCTTTTCAGGCCATTCACAGTCAGTACATTTTCCATTGCCCTACTTTGACAAGCCTTCTGATGTCATTCACCTTGAAATACACCTTTGGGGAAGGAGTATCCTTTTAAGCTCCATGGTGTGTGCTATAACTGCATAGTGTGCTGTACTAGTTAAGTAGGAGTTTTAATCCCAGACATGAAACTGTAAAACTCTTTGGAGAATGGGCAGTATATAGTGGTGTGTTTAGACCCAACCTGCACCCAGAGTAAGGATGAGTGTTGTAGAGGAGGTGTGGGGGGGGGCTATGGGTATGAACTTATGGGCCGAGGTGTGCAGGTGTTGGCTGGAACAGTTCTATTCGGACCACCCCCAGGGATGTAAGCAATAGTGTGCATTGGGCAGAACTGCTGGCTAACAAGCAGCCAATCCCGGTATGAGTCCCACTGCAGCATAGTCTATTTTACATGGCAAAGTACGATATAACCAGATGTGTTTTTGCAAATCCCACTAAATAACCTCAAAGAACACATGGTCACAACACACCACTGTAGGCATGTAAGCCAAACTAATTGGCATCACAAGGTATTATTGTTGTCCTCACCCCACCCAGGGGTGTGAGTGCCAAAACCTACCTCTAAATGCTGTATATATACACAGCTGCTGCTGTAGAAGAAATGGCCAACTGTGGACCTTCCTGTCAACCTTCCTGCACATCCCTGGATATTTTCCCTACTATCTGTCCCTCTGTGTGCCCCACTGACACTACTTACCTATCAATCCCTATTTCATTACTATTAATGTTCACAGTCACAAGTAGGTGACACCCTCTTCCCTAACTATATTGGCAGAATCTGAACCCTCCTACCCATGTGTATTACCTCAGCTGTCCCACATGACACACCTCAAGCACACTTGGATCAGTACACGCCCGCTACCTGACAAATCCCATCCCCCCAACTTATACTCTATATCCCTACCCCAACTAGTGAAACTGACACCTCCTGTCCTGCCTCGCATACAAATCCCAACATCCTGCAAACTTTCCCTATTGCTCCCCTACCAATCATTCCAATGGCCTACTATACAGTTACAGTGCCCCCCCACCTACCTACCTACTCCTTCACTATTCTCTTCTACTCTACCACACAGGTATGGCATAATTAAACCTAACCCAAATACCTCAGTGTAACCAATCCAAAACTGTTAAACTGGAATCTAACTTCACGTTAAACTGACCTTTGTCAACAGTCATACCTGACATGTAAACCTGACCTAAGCATGTATAATACTGACATGTTAATGTAAACTAAGCATGAAGAATGTGGTAACATAGCTATGTTAAGTCTGTTACTCTCTATGAATGTGTACACCTCAGTATTACTTGTAATGTGTAGCTGGAGTTTACTGTGGAGATACACTCTCTGGGCCACCACTGACAATGGAGAAGAATCCAGTTGGATTGTCCCGATCAACAAATGTGAACTAAATACATGAAGTAGCATGGGGGTATGCGGCAACAAGTGGGGTTGAGCCTGTTTGGGCAGCTGTAAACAATGCCCACACTGGTTAAGCAATGTGGAGGGCAACTCAGTGTAAGACGCCGTAACCAGAAGTCAGCAATGCTGAGCCTCATGCAAACCAGTTCATACCCGCCTACACTTCCTCTACAGTGCCTTAGGCACTGTGTAGCCAACAGATCTCATTGTGCCCATTAACAAAATAATCTGCACTCCCAGGTTCCAACCCCCCCACCCTGCACACTATAGTCTGAGTTTCCACTAAGACATGGCAGATACACATTCAGCTGCTATCACAAACATATCATCGAGCAGAGTCTTTCAACAGTATAGGAAATGTATGTAAGTATGTAGATTAATACCAGCAAACATGTGCACATTGCTCAATCACAGTATTCCGTGCAGTCTATGTGTATCAATGAACAGTGCCTGTCCAAACATACTGTGAGAACAGTAGTCTTGCATAATATTGAAGAGAAGAATGAAAAATGGTGCACGCCATGGGGGCATTTGGGCGTGCTTCATACACAGAATGTCACCTGAGGCATTGGTTCCGTGGAACCGCGAGATGAGGTTGGCCTGGTGTGTGAGCAAACCACTGCTACTCAAACCCCTGGCAGGATGCTACCAGTGGGAGAAACAGTGTAGACCAGAAAAGTCTACTTGTGACACAACAACAGGTCCATCCCTGGCAAGACGAACCAAACTTTGTGAGTCAAATAGATGTTTCCACCAGTATTGAATGAGGATCAAGGGAAGGCTCATACATATGTGGACTAAACGGATGAAGAGCCTGCAGAAGCTTGGGTCGAGACAGTATAATGGAGGAGAACCAACATGTGCAGAGAGTGAAAAGAGTGAAGGTGTGGTATGGCTGGGCTAGCAACTGGAGAATGGATGGATGCTGTGTACGTGGAGCTCGGGGGCCAAGAGAAGGAAACATGGGTATTACATTATGGTAGAAATATGCAAATGAAGCAGAACAGCAATGGTGTAGTGGGTAGAGCATCCAACCATTGAGTAGGCATTCCCGGTTCGAGTCCCACTGTAGCACAGTCTATTTTACATGGCAAAGTATGTTATAACCAATATTTTTGATGCAAAACCCACTAAATAGCTAATATATATGAACTGGAGTACCGCAAGAAATGCACATGTGAGGTATCAGTGTCAGACGGAATAAGGCACTAGTAAGCAGGTGTAAGCACAAATAGGCAATAGTAAGCATATGTACACAGAGTGAAAGGGAAGGTCTACAAGAGGGTAGTGAGACCAGCTATGTTATACGGGTTGGAGACAGTGGCATTGAAAAAAAGGCAGGAGTCAGAGCTTGACATGGCAGAGCTGAAGATGTTAAAATTTTCACTGGGTATGACGAGGATGGACAGGATTATGAATAAGTATATTAGAGGGTCAGCCCTGATTGGAAGGTTTGGAGACAAAGCCAGAAAGGCAAGATTACATTGGTTTGGACATGTGCTGAGGAGGGATGCAGAGTATATTGGGAAAAAGATGCTAAGGGTGAAGCTGCCAGGTAACAGGAAAAGAGGAAGGCGTAAGATAAGGTTTATGGATGTGGTGAGAGAGGACATGTAGGTGGTTGGTGTGACAGAGCAAGATGCAGAGGACAGGAAGGAATGGAAACAGTTGATCTGCTGTGTGACCCCTAACGGGAGCAGCCGAAAGAAGAAGAAGGAGAAGGCATATGTACACACTAGTAAGTGGGCGTAAGACCTTATAACTGCTGTAGACTGCCTTAATCACTCTGTATCCAATGGGCCTTTGTAAGCCCGGCAACAAAATAAACAGCCATGCAGGTCACAAACCCAGGACCCTATACACCATAGTCCCAGTAGCTATCCACCAAGCCATAACAGACATACAGATGAATGAGTTAGTAGTAAACATGTCCTCCCCATAGTATAACCAAACTGAACCTGTGAAAGGCATCAATATACAGTCATATGTGCCATAACTGACTACAGAACATACATATGTGAACTGGAGTACAGCAGTAAGTCCAGATGTGAGGTGTTAATGTAATAAGGTGTAGAAGTTCCCAGGACCCCATACAGTGTACGTACACATGTGGCAAGGATACATGACACATATATAACAAGTGGCGAAGGGGAAATCAATTCCAAAAGGCAAATATCATGCAAATCTAATAATACACACCGCTAAACGTAGCACAGCACTGGCTCCCCGACTACTGGCAGGATACTACCAGTGGGAGAAACAGTGTCAACATGCTAAATCTACTCTTAAACAAACGCACGTCCATTCCTGGCAGGACGACCCCAAATGTTTGCCAAAAAGAGTCCTCTGAGTAACATACCATGCCTCAAAGGTAAGCAAAGATGGTAATGTATGTTTGTGGACTAAAAGTGTGGGAAGCCTGAAGATCCATGGATTGAGACAACATACGAGAAGGGTCCCAAGAAGTGAAGAGTGGGCAATATGTAGTGGTGTGGTTAGATTAGGCTGGAACCTGTAGGAAGGCTGACTGATGTGGAGGGGGAATGAGGGGGGATGATGGGTACGACATTATTGACCGAGGCGTGCCGGGGTTGGATGAACCCATTCTAATGGGACCGGCCCATGGATGTCAGCGAGAAAGGAGGGGGGGGCAGGGAAGGTACTGGGACATACCATTTCCCATGGCAAACCACGTTATGGGTAACATGTATGTTGCATAAACCACTGAATAACATATATACATGAAATGGAGTACTGCGGCCATGACATAACATATATATATATATATATATATGAACAGGAGTACCACAGGAAATGCACATGTGAGGTGTCAGTGTCATAATGCATGCAGCAGTAGTTAGGTTAAGCAGCAATAAGCTGTTGTAAGCATATGTCAGCACTAGTAAGCGAGTCTACATTTACAGGCTTAGCAAATCTGATGCAAACTATCTGTAGGCATATTTAACCGGAGGTCTGTATTTGCGTGATGGTGAGCACTGCACACACAAAGTAAGCAATGTCGAGGCTAATCTGGTATAACTGGCCATTACCTGCAGTTGGCGATGCTTACCATCATGCAAACATGCTCACAACTGCTTACAAGTGTCTTAATCATCCTGCATCCCACTCCCCTTATTTAACCCTGCAACATAATTGACAGCCACTGCATATCCCGAACCCAGGACCCTGCCTAACACAATCATAGTGAATTAACATTACACCATGTTGGATATACATACATGCTGTGTATTCCCAGATATATCATGCAACACAGTCAATCTGCATAAGGGGAATTGTACTAATATCCCAACACTCAACCTCTTATTGCAAACATTGTGGACTCAGTGTGACAAAAGTGGGGTACATATTTGGACAGATGTGAAATATTGTTCATATACATGCAAAACATTGCTAGTTAAACAGTGATCTGTTGTAATACATGATGTCTGCAACTGTAATGTATCGGCAATCCTGACTGGCCACATGCCTGACATCATCCACGTCAATTGGCCAGACGAATGTGGGACAAGCCAATATTGTGAGCCAATCATGCATGGACATATGAACAGTTAAAGATTTGTAAATGTAGAGAGATACACAGGTACATATAAATGTATGAGTCACACATACATCATATCACATCAATGTTATATAGGTGGATGGATAAATATGTCCACATATATATATATATATATATATATATATATATATATATATAAAGATATATAGATATATAGATATAGATATATAGATATATAGATAGATATGTGAATTGCAGCACTAGATAGGAATAATAACCAGAACCCCCACCACAAAATAATTGTCCTTATGCACAGTTGATGGGCGTGGGGGCTCAAATGAGGGACACCTGGTGATGACTGCTATGTTCACCCCACCACAGCTGTAACAGATATGCTGTGCAATGCAATATCCAGCACATGCATTTCTTGCCCCGAGGACCCTCCACAATACAGCTACAATGGTCTAACAGTAAGCCACTACAAATGAATAAAGTCAGGGCAATATCTGAAACTTATCATCCAGTCCAGTCATGCAACTGTACAGAGAATGTATGCCATCATCTAGATGTATCTGTGTGTAAATATATTAATATCTACACTGCTGCAACATATCTGCATATGTATATATATATATATATATATATATATATATATATATATATATATATATATATATATATATATATATATATATATACATAATGTATATCTTTCTAACACTATATACATATATATTACTATATATGAACATATATATATAAGCTAATGGCTACATTGACACATATATGTGTCTACACCTATATGTCTACATATACACAGCATGTTACATATGTGAATGCAGATATACAGCTATGTAGGTATATATGGACATAGTTACATATATGTCAGCATATATATATATATATATATATATATATATATATATATATATATATATATTGGCACATATGGCCATACATCTGTAGAGAACAATGGCAGATTAACAAACACACATATGTCCACATGCACCGTTACTGGGGTTGAGAGGCCTATAAGTCTTGTACAACTAGTCCCCCCCCATGGCCAAACACATCCGTCCCGCAATACACTACCAAGTAATGCAGATCCCATAACCAGGATCTGACATGACATGGGCGCAGGAAGTTAAAAGTACAACATCCCACCTGTATGATGTCAGGCTGGTATTGTTGACATATGCAGTATAGTCTGCCTCCCACAGGTATTGTAAACTGTGGCAGCCATCAACATCCCCAGGATACAGATACACAGACACAGATATGCAGATACATATATTCATATGTACATACACACACACACACACACACACATATATATATATATATGTATATATATATATATATATATATATATATATATATATATATATATATATATATATATATATATATATATATATGTATATATATATATATATATATATATATATATATATATATATATATATATATATATATATATATATACACATATATATAGATGTGACTACACATACACACACAGATATATGTACAGTAGGATACATATGTAGTCGGTGCACACACAGTGGAACAGCCGCTATGCCTACAGCTAACTCATGAACAACTGGACACTGTATGGGCCACCTATACAAATGACGATCATTGCCTGCAACATATACCCACAGAGAGGTCATTGGGAAAACACCACACACAGGTTTGCAGAAATGGAATACCTTTCATTGTGTACTATTATTACAATTCTACATGCCATGTCATATAGCTGTTCAGACACTGATATCCATATAAACAGAGGAATGCAACTGTGAAACAGTTATACTAATACAGTAGTCTGGAAAGGTTCACAACCATTGCTGTCCAGGCCAAACCCTTAGATTTGTACAGTAGTGAGGACTGACTGGGCCACAGGATACCAAACGATCAACAATATGTAATGCAGGTGTATAGTTCAGCAGCCTCTAGCTACACTCTGTACAACAGCAGTGGGTGGCAAAGACATCATGTGACCTCATGGGTTGTAACTGTGATATAACAAGGCATAACTGACACCATCACATGCACACTGACAAACAAAACAGTCTGTCTGGCAGGAGGCAGTAGGCTTGCAGTAACTGAATATATGTAATTGATGTAAATATAGGTGAAATATATGGCACTTAACATTCAGATACCTTATGGCAGCTCACCCCTGATACCCCCATATTTAACAGCCTAGGTCATTTATGGTGCCCCACAGACTCCATAATACAGGGCCATATACCACTGTTACATACACTGGCCTCTGGAGTGCATAAGAGCACACATATATTGTCTAGGTGACGCCCACACCTATATGGTCCCACCCCAACCATATGTGTGGGAGATACAACAGATGTGGACTGAAGGCAGCAAAGGCAGTGTCATATACTCACAGCCGACTATGGAACACCCCCCTCCAGCATGTCATTTGTGCAAACCTTGATATGTAGGTCATGTACTGATAGCACTCAAGACACACACTGCCAGTGGAATATCAGACATAGAACCTGTGTGGTGGAGAAACAACACATGTTAGGCACACCTCTGGCCACCAAGAGGATAGGCCCACAGTTGAGGGCTATGCAGACAGACTGAATTCCAAGGTAAAATAGTATATATGCACACACCCTATAACACCAGTACTATATAAAGCATAACACACCTCTACTCACGCTCTGTCAGTAGTTCCTGAACCTCCTTTAAATATGTAGCTGCCCTGAGTGTGCCAGTTCTCCTGTAGAAGGTATTGCTACCTGCTGTCTGTAACACTGATGCCCACACACACACGTAGGACTGTACAAACATCCACAGAATGAACAGGTTATGTCATCAAATATAACCCTACTGTACATAATATGTGGGGTCGTCTGATATCTCACTGGCTTGTTAGCAGATATGATGACACTAATTATGGTGTACAGCACATACGCACCAAGTCATGCACGACAAATGTACACAGGTAGGCAGAGTTGTGGCTGGCAGCATATACACAGGGCCAATATTGACATGTTGGTGTGAAAACCTCATACATTTACTGTTGTAACAGGGTTTGTGACAACATATGTCCTATGAGGGATAAGACGCCAGTAACTGTCACGGCTTTCACCATCCACAGACTGCAATCCTCACACTACTGTTTGCAGTCCACAGATAGATGCTCCATTGGTAACACATGAAACCAAAGGCACAACACACTGCCCTGTCTGCAGATGACCCTGTAGATGGGGATTCCACATAAAAATGGAACTGACATGGCAGGTATGGGGACATGTAGGAAAGACATATCCACACACACACTGTTAAACCAACAGTACACCACATGTGGTATAGCAGCACTTACAGTCTGTAGGCAGGTCAGGCACATCCCCCTCCTGTGTGCTGCCCTGTTTCCGCAGTGTATGTTGTTAGAGGTAAATTTGCAATCCATCGCAGATGCTGGTTACCAACTAACAGATCTAGATCCTGCTCACAGTGACTGACAAGGGCCAACACCAACATGATGTTCCTAAATATCAGAGTGTGTTTCCATGCAATTGGCTATGGGAATGTTGCCATATCTCTTCCACATGCAATCAGCTAGGGAAGGGCTGCGATTCATGCAGAGGCCATCAGCTGATCATGAGCATCACTTAAAATACACATTCTGCTTCCTATGCAAAGCTGGTGTAGGTCTCCACATCCACCAGAGAGGGAGTGGGAGAGGCAGACAAAGGCAAAGACATGTCAGGGAGGGGTGGGAGAGTAAAACTACAGCTTGTTTGTTTCACACACCTACCAGCACAGGGTATCAAACCCCTGACAATTATGTACTGCTTTCACAGTTCGATGCAGTTATTGGATGCGCCACCTGGGTTACCTGTTATGGAGCCCTCAGAATATATCTGTGATGGTGTGTGACATCTGTAACATGGATATGGTAGCTATACAGTAGGTGACATACATGTGCCTGTCAGAATAAATAGGTGCCAGCTTCAACACAACCACACTCTCACAGGGACACGCACACATCAACATACTTAGCAGTACAACTCATCAGTAGCGAGATTGCCACAGCACATCACTGTGCAGGTACCACATGCACCACACAGGTCATACAGAGGTTGTATGGGCAAAGGGTATGAGGAGGTGTCTGACATCAGACAGCATGCTTCTGTATGCCCATGGAGGTTGTAGTGATTGTGGCTGTGAGCATACGCACCATACAACACACAGACAAAAACATAGGGTGCCAGTACTGCCATGCATGGGTGCATGTCTGCATGGGTGTGTGGTGGTCGACTGTGGCAGCAGGCTATACAAGGGTAGGCGATCTGTATACCTTGGCATCAGGCCACATGACAATGGTCTGCATTGTGTCTCAGGGCTGTGGTTTCAGCACTTGCCCCCACAGATGGGTTTTGTATCCCCCATCCAGTCACCTGGGTGACTACTGTGTGTGGCCAATGCTGTGCATTGCTTTCCATGTATGTGTTCCTTACTCCATGACATGGATGGTGGCTGGGATGTGCACACCTCCTATATGCATGTACAGTGACATGTGGAACTGTACCTGGGGTGTCTGACCCATGCTGTGTACACAGATTACCATCATATGTGCCAGTCTTCCCCACCTGTGGCGAGGACCAGTAATGAGCACCAGGTTTACTCTGCACCTACATTGATAGTATGCTGACATCATTCCCTGGTGTCAGTGGCATCTGAACATACAGGGCATGTTGTCAGGCATGGTATGTCCATTGTGGGACATGTGATGGCACTACAGGTGGTGCAGTTGTCCATTGAGGAACATGGGAGAGGTGCACTGTCAGCATGTACGTGCATATTGGACAGATGGACAGGGGGCATGCCCTCTGTAGTCCACTGCTATCACTCCATAGTTACTATCAGTGGTCAATATGCAGTGTACTACCCACATATTGGCTGTTGTGTGTACGTATGAGACGTGGGTTGAGAGTGTGCTCTGGGTAATACTGGGGTTGCTAAATGTAATTTCCTGGCCATGATGTCACATGTATGGTTATGGCTTTGCACCCCAGCCTCTCAGCTATTTCACATCTGTTATCCCTGTATGGTGGAAATTGTGCTATATAGTAGGGCTGCCATATAAGACATATGCAAACCCCACGCCACATTGGCCACAAGTGTCAGACACTCACAACCACCTCTACACAGGATACAAGATGCACATACACACACACACACACACACACACACACACACACACACACACCTGTCATGTCTGGGAGAAGAACCCCTACCTAACTAGTTTATTACATCTCAGCACTGCACAGTTATAGTATGCGCCACACACATTAAAGTATTCCGTCCCCAAGGGTGTATTTCACAACAAATGACATCAGCAGGATTGCCAAAGTAGGCCATTTGAAATGTACTGTGGGTGACTACCCTAAAATGCATTGCTCCCTACACAGACAGTGAGACGCACACAAAACATCCACAACTGACATTTGTGGGTATAGAACCCCTGACAGAGGTCCATACCACACTACGGCATGGATCTGTTATAGGACACACCATGGGGATTACTAGAGAACTCCTTCCCCAAAGCTGTATTTCACAATGAATGACATCAGCTGGATTGCCAAAGTGGGGCATGTGAAATGTACTGTGTGTGACTAGCCTATCATGCATTGCAACATATACAGACATGGACACACAGAAAACATCCAGAACTGCCATGGGTGGGCATGGAACCCTGCCACAGTTCTAAATCACAATCCAGTGGTACACAGTTACAGTACATGCTAGGGAAATTGCTGGGCTACTGCCTTCCAAGAGGTGTATTTCTAGGTGGGTGACATCAGCAGCCTTGCCATAGTCGAGTATAGGAATTGTAAGGAGTGTGGCTACCCTAAAAAGCATTGTGTTCTACATAGTCAAACAGACATGCAAACTAACACACACACACGCAGTTGCCACGTCTAGTGTTAGAACACCTACCTAACTACTTTATCACTCTACAGAAGTATGCAGTTACGGGACAAGCTACAGAGATTACTGGGCTACAATCTTCTCAGAGGTGTATTTCTAGATGGGTGACGTCAGCAGCCTTGCCAAAGTCGAGTATAGGAATTGTAAGGAGTATGGCTACCCTAAAAAGGATTGCTCTCTACACAGACAGACACGCAAACTAACACACACAGTTGCCACGTATGGGGTTAGAACACCTATCTAGTGAGTTTATTCCATGACAGCAGTACACAGTTACGGGACGTGCTACTGAGATTACTGGGCTACAACCTTCCCATTGGTGCATTTCTAGGTGGGTGACATCAGCAGCATTGGTAAAATCGAGTATGGGAGTTGTAAGGAGTGCGGCTACCCTAAAAAGCATTGCTCTCTACACAGACAGACACACACACACACACACACACACACACAGTTGCCACATCTGGGGTTAGAACACCTACCTAACTCCCTTATCACACTACAGAAGTACGCTGTTACAGGACATGCTATGGAGATTACTGGGCTACACTTTTCCCAAGGGTGTATTTCAAAGTGGATGACCTCAGCGGGTTTGTCATAGTAGTGCTATGTGCAGGGCAGTGTGTGTGCATGGGCCGTAACCCATTCATCTAGGGGTTGACACACCACATGTGAGCACATGCAGGGGTATATTCCACAGGTACGTGTATACAGCTGCTAGATGACTACTTCCTTGTACAGTCATGTTTCACAGCTAGCACTTGAACCACATAGTCAGTAATGCTGACAGATACCGGTGGCTAATGTCTACAGTGAGTGATATCTGCACATCATGTGGTTGTAGTCATTTGGCTGTGTGCTGGGTGGGACAAGCCTCATAATGTTTGGCCCCTTGTCACATTCAAACTCTTCCACACATCTATGTACATGGACGTTTGGCTTATTATAGTGAATTTTCCTTGGATATATGCCTATATTCCTATCCACTGTGTGTGCAAAGCATGAGTGGTGCATACTGAGGAGTGTCTGCACTAACATCTGCGACTGCCAGATATGTCTGGTCCACTGTTGTTTGCAGACATGGGCTTCATTTGATTACATGTGTGAGCATGCCCAGTATGCCCTTCTGTATAGAATGTGTGGATCAATTCCAGGTAGTTTGTACTCCATTGCAGACCTTTGCGTTGTACACCTACAGGTAGCAAAGTGTTTCTGCAGGGTATCCATCGATCATTTGGCAATATGGGGACAAACTGTGCAGGGGATAGTGTGTACTGTAGGTGATTGTGTCTGTGCTGCTTCAGCTGCATGGTATTGCTGTTAGCAGAGATATTCAGACATGCGTACTGTTATACACAGTGATGTTATCTGTCTTCATGAATGGCCAGGTGGACATTCTTGCTCACAGTGCTGTCTTGGGGGACAAGGGTGACTGCAGCTGTTTCCGGTATTGCAGGCAGACACCTACGTATTCATGGTAAGTTATGCCATTCTGGATGGGGAGCTGCAGACACTTGCTGCTGGGTCTGTGTATCCAGTTCAGCACCTTGGTAGAGTGCTGGCAGGGGATCCCATATGTGTACACCCATTGACTTGACAGTATGGGCTTATCTTGCTGTGGCAATGCCTCACAGCTGTACAGATTCGCACAGGTTGCCCAGAGGCAGGAGCCATGGGTCACGACATTAACTCTATTGTGGTATACGGGCAGGTGTGTAGCCACCCATTTATGTGTTTGCAGCCAGGGATAGTGTGGGCACACAGCTTGATGTCAGGACCTGTGCATTCCATGCTGCCCATGCTCCCCCCCTCTGTTATTCTAACCTCTTCCATGCATTATGCATACATTCTCTGATACTTTCCCTAAGGGTATCACCCCACCTCAGGTGTGTTTTAGTGTTGGTCCACAGTTCATGCAGTGGGACATGGTGGACATGTTACTCTGGTTTGTCCACATGGCCTTGCATATGGCTTATGTGGAGTGTGTTATCTTGTTATTTGGGTATCCATGACTTAACATGCATTGGCAGTACGTGTGAGACACAGGCCTTTGGCAGAGGCCTGTAGAGCATTAAGTGTTGCTGTGGGACACATGTGGCAGGCCATTGCATTCTGTCAGGCCTACAGTCGCAGACCACCATACAGTATATTCCCCCGGGGTGACAGAGTAAGTGTGATAGGTGTTCATGCAAATAACATCTATCAGTCTTAATCAGGTGGTGTGGATGCTGGAAGGGTGCTAAGTACAGCTAGTGACACACCTGCATGGGACACCTGCACTGCATGCTGCATTCTTCCACTATTGCCATATACAGGTGGGGTCATACTGTACCCATTCCCCACAGCAGGGATATGGTCAGAGAGGTACCTGTGGGTGGTGTTTGTGTGAGCTGGGTGCATGTATGCTATGGACACTACTTGCATCTGACACACAGATATGTATGGGGCATTCCAGGTATGTTGGCATGCGCAGGTAATTCAGCTGTTTCCCAATGCATCAGTCCTACCTCCTTTGTGATCTGCAGGTGTTTGGGCAGACATCATCGGTATCCCCTACTACAGGACTGGTTGCTGTGATGCATACTATCACAAGGGATCACAAGGTATCACAAGGGATAAGAAACTAAGAGTAATGCTACTCAATGCCAGAAGTCTAAACCTCAAGATGCACGCACTCGAAACTCTCCTTAGCATGGAGAACATAGATATCTGTGCAGTAACAGAAACCTGGTTCAGGGCTCCCGAGAGCACCCCAGCACTACCAGGTTATACCTCATACCATTCTTTTCAGCCCCAAAACTTGGACCGAACCACAAAAGGAGGGGGAGTATCGATATTCATCAAAGATACCCACACCTCCAGGTTGGTGGCAAAGCACGAAGCATCAGAGACTATCCATGTGCAACTAACAGTGGGTAAAACTGCCTTCCAGTTTATAGCCTGCTACAGACCACCCTCCCAAACCCAGGAACCCCACTCGGCCTTCCTGAGAACACTGGAAAATATGAAGGTCTCTCCAAACACCATTATATTGGGCGACTTCAACTACCAAAACATAGACTGGGAGCATTACTCTAGCTCCAACACCCTAGCCCAAAGGTTCCTAGAATTTATAAACTCAAATGCTATAGAACAACTTGTTACTACTCTCACAAGAGGGGAAAACATACTGGACCTGATCATCACCAACATGGGGACTCTATGCTCCAGACCAGAAGTGTATCTCTCACTGGTAAGATCAGACCATAAACTAATCTGTTTGTGCATTAGATGCCATATGTGGGAATTGTCGTAGCTTTCAGGGCAGCCAGCACACACATTCATTATAATGCCCTGGGCATCACATATGACCTGACAGTTGATGGAGGGGATGCCCCTGCTGTTAATGTAAGCCCTACCCTGCTCACTAGGTGGTGCTTTGATGCATATGTGCATGCAGTCTATAGCACCCACTACCCCAGGGATTCTGCTATTTAGTGGAAGAGACGCATATTGTTGGTCAACACCTCACGGGTGTTGAGGAACTATACATGCTCACTGGCATGTGCTGACATGGCATCCAGGAACTGGTGGAATACTCTAGATGCTGATGCCTGTGAGATCCTCATGTTATCCTCAGTTGTGCTTTGGGAGGTACCTGTGGCTAGTATACCAAGGCCTACATATACCTTGGTATCCACTGGGATGGGTTCCCCTCGGTCAGTTTGGTGTGTCAGGTGTGGCCAGCACAGCTCAACTATTTGCTGTAGGAGGTTTCTGTCCACCCTATAGTGCACTACCATCTCCAGCTCATGTAGCCCCTGGTAGGTTACCCTGGATCTGCACACTCTTCTCTGTCTCCTCACTGTGGGCTGTTCAGCAGCATGCACATCCTCACCACCTTTAACCTCTTGCACATGTTGTTCTATGTTGCCTGCTGCAGCCCTTCTCATTTTGTAGGTTTGGTTGTTAAAATGTCACCGCTTATATACACTGATGGTGTAGATTGTGGAAAAAAACAGTGGGGAAGGTGTTTGCTTAGTTTATAGTAGTGTTCTGGGCTGGGCTGGGCTGCTGCCTGTGTAATTGGCTGCTTCTGATACATTTCACCTGCCAGATATGCTAGTTCTCCTTGATTACCTTCCTACTGCTGTTTTTCCTTCCCATTGCCCGTCTGTTTGGGCCTGGGGCCGTGCCACGCAAACAGAGTACTCAGATGTGCAAACTGCTGTTGTTTCCTGGTTTAACTTCTCTTTTCTTCCTGTAAAACCTGGTGCACATTCCCCCATAGGAGATATAGGCCAGTGTTGAGCCAGTCTGCCTGTAGCCTGCACAGTGCATTGTTACATGCCTAGCAGCTTAGTGTACTTACCCAGTGAGATGTCATGTGCAGATATTTGCCAGATGTACTGCTGCTGGGCCTCCCTTAAAAGTCATATATGTCAGACAGAGCAGTGGGATGCTGTACAGATGTATGTCAATATCTAGTGGGTAGTATGTGGCCATGGCACCCCTGTACCAGTAGTTATTATGTGTAAGGCCAGACAGGGGTGTGTGAATGCATAACCTATGGTGGCAAATGTGTACCAGTCGTTATGTGTTATACCCATATGCATGGTTGTCTACATCCATATTGTCAGGCATGGTACACATGTTGTGCATAAGGAGTTATGTGTATACCTCTGGACTGTACACAGTGTGTCAGACTGTCCACATATATTGGCCAATATCGCTGCTGCAGTCCACAGGGGCATTACATGCTAGCAGCGGTAATTTACTATGATGTCCTTAGGATGTCTGTCAGTAGCCAATGGCACACATGTTATAATCAGATGTGACCTCCGACACACACCATGTCTGTGAAGACAATACCAATGACAGTAGCAATAGTCTACTAATATATCTGCTATACATACCTGACATCCCCTTGCACTACGATGTTGGGACTATACAGGCTGGGGTAGGGCTACACTCCATGTCCAGGACATATGGTGGAAATATATGTACATATAATTATCCAGATAGCCATATATATATATATATATATATATATATATATATATATATATATATATATATATATATATATGTATATATATGATTATCTATGTGTAGAACTTCCAATTACCACTGTCATGGCAACCACTTACTATAAATCCCTACATCATGTGGGCATGGTTCCTTAACATTTCCTGTGTGATGGACATCCTTCCTGTGTGTGGACACCAGTGTTACAGACAGCAGGTAGCAATACCTCTTACAGGAGAACTGGCTCACTCAGGGCAGCTACATATTTGTAGGAGGTTCAGGAGCAACAGACACAGTGTGAGTAGAGTTGTGTTATGCTTTGTATAGTACTGGTGCTACAGGCTGCGTGTGTACATACTCGTTTACCTTGGAATGCAGTCTGTCTGCATAGGTCTCAACTGTGGGCCTATCCTCTTGGTGGCCAGAGGTGTGCCTATCATGTTTTGTCTATTCAGCACACATGTCCTGGGTCAGATATTTCACTGGCAGTGTATGTGTTGAGTGCTGGCAGTACATGGCTGCATCCATTTCTGTTTCTAACCTCAATTCCCTGACTGAGGGTATGCTGCAGACTATCCTGTAACACCATCAACTTGCTTAGTGTATGGCAACAGTTTTCCACATATGTGCCTGTGTTCCAGCCTCTGTCCTCCATCTACATACCAAGCTTTGCACATATGACATGCTGTTGGAGGTTGTTCTGTAGTGGGCTGTGAGTATATCACACTGCCATTGCTGCCATCAGTGCACTGTTGTTGTATCCCCCACACATGCAGTGGGGCTGGGACCATATATGCGTGGGTGTCACCTACACAATACATGTGCACCCTTATGCACTCCAGAGGCCAGTGTATGTAACAGTGGTATATGGCCCTGTAATATTGAGTCTGGGGGGAAGCACCATAAATAACATAGGCTGTTGCAAAATATGGGGGTATCAGTGGTGAGCTGGCTTAAGGTATCTTGATGTACAGTTCCATATACTTCACCTATATTTACATTACTTACATAAATTGGGTTAATGCAAGTCTACTGCCTCTTGCCATACATACTGTTCTGTTTGTCAGTGTGCTTGTGATGGTGTCAGTTATGCCTTGTTATGTAAAAGTTACAACCCATTTGGTCACATGACGTCTTTACCACCTAGTGATTTTGGACAGAGTGTAGATAGAGACTGCTGAATTATACACCTGCATTACATACTGTTGATTGCTTGGCATCCTACGGCCCAGTCTGTCTTCACTATTTTACAATTTGAAGGGCTTGGCCTTGGCAGCAATAGTTGTGAACCTTTCCAGACTACTGTATTAGTATAACTGGTTCACAGTTGCATTACTCTGTTTATATGGATGTCAGTGTCTGAAAAGCTATATGACATGGCATATAGAACTGTAATAGTACACAATTAAAGGCTTTCCATTTCTGCAAACCTGTGTGTGGTGTTTTTCCTATGACCTCTCTGTGGGTATATGTTGCAGGCAACAATTGTCATTTGTATGGGTGGCCTATACAGTGTCCAGTTGTTCAGGTGTTAACTGTATGCATAGTGGCTGTTCCATATTGTGTGCACCTTCTACATATGTATCTTACTGTACATATATCTGCATGTGTATGTCTAGTTATATATATATATATATATATATATATATATATATATATATATATATATATATATATATATATGCATATCTATATCTGCAGATCTGTGTCTGTGTATCTGTATCCTGGGGATGTTGATGGCTTCCACATTTTACATTTCCTATGGGAGGCAGACTGTACTGCATGATATGTTACCAATACCAGCCTGACATCATACAGGTGGGATGTAGTACTGTTAACATCTTGTGCCCATGTCATGTGTATTGCAGGGTGAACATGTTTGGCTGTGGGGCGGATGCATATCCGTACAAGACGTATAGTGTGTGGGGCCTCTCAACTCCATTAACAGTGCATGTGGACATATGTGTTTTTGTTAATCTGCCATTGCTATCTACAGATGTATGGCCATATATACCTGTATGTATATATATATATATATATATATATCTGATAACACATATATATATATATATATATATATATATATATATATATATATATATCTGCTTACATATATATAACTATGTCCGTATATACCTACATAGATATATATCTGCATACACATATGTAACTTTCTGTGTATATGTAGACGTATAGGTGTAGACACATGCATGTGTCGATGTAGGTATTTGCATGTATATATGTTCATATATATTACTATATATGTATGTATTTTTAGAAAAAAAAAAAAAATATATATATATATATATATATATACATATATATATATATATATATATATACATATATAGATATGTTGTATCTGTTTAGATAGTAATATCTTTACACACATATATCTAGATGTTGGTATACATTCTCTGTACTGTTGCATGACAGGAATGGATAATATGTTTCTGAAAACTGCAGATTTATCTATGTCTGGCATGGCTTAGTGGTAACTCATTTTGTCTATGATGTGCAGGGTCCTGGGTTTGAGCCTTGCAGGAGCTGTTTATTTTGTTGCTGGCAGAACACAGCCCATTGAATACAGAGTGATTAAGGCACTTTAAAGCAGTTGTAAACAGGTTTGCGGAGGTAAGCACTGCTAACTTCCGGTTACAGTTTCTTACTCTCAGTTAGCTACTACTTTGCTTAATCTGTGTAGGCAATGCTTACCCCTGCACAAATGCACATAAACACGCTTACTAGTGTTTACATATGCTTACTACTGCTTATTTGTGCTTAAACCTGCTTACTAGTGCCTTATTCATTATGACACTGACACTTCTCATGTGCACTTCCTGCAGTACTCCAGTTCATAAATACATGCTTTTTAGTGGGTTTTGCAATAAAAATATTGGTTATAACATGCTTTGCCATGTAAAATAGACTGTGCTGCAGTGGGACTCAAACCAGGAATACCTGCTCGTTAGGCGAATGCTCTGCCCACTACACTATTGCTGTGCTGCTTTATTTGCATATATCCTCCTTGTTATCCTCTTCAACCTTTTAAGCTGCTATAACCGTAGCTAAGCAATGAGCACACCCGCACACCTATGGTTAGCTGTACTCAGATTTAAAAAAAAAAATAAAAGGGTTTCTTTTTTTCATTTATATGTACTGTTGCTGTTGTACACATGGGGGACTGTTGGTGGGGATATGAGGACACCTATGAGTAATCTCACTCATTTCTTAACACCTTCTGCTGTTCGACATTGCAGGGGCATGTTTATTCTGAAAGCTCTGCTCTCAGACATGCCCCCTGCACTCGTACATGCTCCGTGTAAGCCTCGGAACTCGGGTAGCACACCTTGTTAATATGCACGGCCTGCTGCCGTCCTGCTACAAAATGGGTGCTTCCGTGCAGGACTAAGCTACTCCTGCACGAAAAATTAGTGAATCCAGGGGAGAGTCAGCAACTAATACTTCCACAAAAATCAGTTCTGAATTATAATCCACTTCCAGCATCCTAACATGTAGCCATTGTACTACAAAGCTAACCACTCCTCCTCCTATCCTATTATTTGAGTGTAGAGTGTGTGTAGAGTGTAGAGTGTAGATTACACTCAGGTAGCTAAATAATTGGTATCCAGGAAGCTGTATTCCTGTATTATTCCATGATTCGGTAATTACAACCAATTCATCATTATTTATGGAACAGACTACATTTACTTAATTTAAAACTTCAAACATCTGCACTTTTAGCAACCTTGAGTGTCAAGCACTGTTGTAAGTAACATATCTTCCAAGGTAAAATCTAAAAAATGTTTCATAAAATCAACCAATTTCAAACTTAAAAATTTACTACCTAAATAATTCAAATGATACTTATGCTTCCCAAATAAGCTTGTGCTATTTACAAAATCATCCCAGGAATTAATAAAATCAGTGTCCCTTTGAAAATACTAGTGATGTAGCCATTTATTGAACAGTGTTACTTTTGTGAATTGATAAACTAATAATCATAGTGAGGGCAAAATTTCTGAAAAGCAAACACTGATTTTTGTTTAAAAAAATTTTCAGAGATACTGTCAACCATCCTATACATGTGAAAGAGAAGTGTCGTTGACAGCTCATTTACATGCACATGTATAATTGCTGAGCTAAAAGTAGATGTTTTCTCTATAAATTTGTCAAGGCCTGTGTAACTACTTTGGAGATTACATTCCCTAAATTAGAAACTGTCACATTCTTTCAGTCAATACTAACAATTGGTCTAATACTTTTCCAAATCATTGAGTAACATGTAGCTAACCAGCAGGATGGATCACCTTCTCCCTCATATTTACCATATCAGTTTTAAAGTTACCTCCAACTGCTCTTCTTCTACTACATTTATTTAAGGTTGGCTTAGACCAGCTGGTGTCATCACCATCACTGTTCATAGGTTCATAGGTGTGTACTAGGCTAATGGCCCTGGGGCCTTTACAAGCCTAGCCATAGGATTACCCTGGAATTGTGCCACCTGACCTTAGTTCCCAGTGCTTCTATCAAGTAGAGCCATTGGAGTTATCCCCAGAGTGAATTTTCTATTTCCGATCCACTCATCAAGATTTCTCTTGAAGAAGGTCAGCGAGGTGCTCTGCTTGACATGTATGGGAAGTCTATTCCATAGCATAGGCAGTCTCTGGGTTATGAACCTGTCTTTCCAGTATGTTCTGTTGATTGTGATAATGATGTTGAGGTCTCTGGAGCATGTGGTGTGGAGGGATTGGAATTTATTTAGATGTAGCATTTCTAACAGCGCTGGGTCAGATGTGGCTTTGTAAGTCAAACAGAGAACACCTCTAAGTAGGCGATATGAGACAGAGAATAGTTGTAGTTTTTTTGAGTTGGTCCATATAGGACAAGTGTTTAAGGCCTAGGATCCTCTTTGTGAGGTACTTTTGTGGCCTCTCCAGTAATTCCAGGTGTCTAGTGAGGTGCATGCCAAATGGGGCATTGCACTCAATGATTGGCCTAATGAAGGAAGAGTAGAGGGAGACAATGACCTCTTTCTTCCTGGATGCAAAACCCTTAGTAATGAGATGTGCCACATAGAAAGACTTTCTGACCACAGTGGCAATGTGGTGATCAAAAGAGAGGTTGCTGTCAACCTGTGTTCCTGGATCTCTTATAATGCCTTCTGCATTCAGTGGAATACCATCAATGTGGTAATTCATGGGAACCAGGTTTATCCCAAAGGGAACAACGACACATTTTTTGGCATTGAGCTTAAAGCCATGGTTCTGACACCAGTCATTGGTCTCAGTGAAGCCATTTTGTAGGATGTTAACATCACTTGGGGAGTAAATAATAGCTCCCAACTTAGAATCATCTGTGAACTTTGTCAGTCAGAGTCCCTTCATGTTGGTCTAGGCTTCAGAGAAGTAGATACCAAACAGGAGGGGATCCAGGACTGAACCCTGTAGGACTCCACTCATGACTAGTCGGCAGTCTGACTTGGAGTCAGCTACTTTCACACTGTGGGTTCTATCTGTGAGCCAGTTTGCAATCTGCCTAGTGATATAGCAGTTGATGCCTAGCTTAGTGAGTTTTTCGATCATTCCTGAGTGGGAAATGGTATCAAATGCCTTGGCCAGATCAAGGTATGCTGTATGAACCACCTTGCCTTCATCCACTGCTCTGGTGACTGACTCAAAGAAGTCAACCAAGTTGAGCAGGCATGATCTACCCTTCACAAAACTAAACTATGTGGGATCCAGAGTTTGGAGATTCCCTATATCCTTGTTTATTAGGTCCATGATGATGCATTCCATAGCTTTGCATAGCAAACTCATCAGGCTAATGGGGTAATAGTTCCCAGGGTCTGTAGTCATTCCCCATTTGTGGAGAGGGATGATTGTAGCAGTGCACCATTAAATAGGGACAAAGCCTGAGGTGAGGCTTTGATTGAAAAGGGCACACAGGTTAGGTGCCAGTTCAATCTGTAGTTCACATAGAACACAGCCAGGGAAATTGTTAGGTCCCATAGAAGCTGTATTATTGGCCTTGGACAGTGCTGTTTTAACCTGTGCAGCAGTAATACTGGGTGCTTGGTATTGTGATAGGTCCTTTGGGGGGAGAGAGGGGAAAAGTTGGCAGTGAATCTGTCAACCAGTATATTGGCAATATCTGTTGGCTCGGTATAGGAGGTACCATTGTGCAGTAGCACAGAGCAAATCTGGGTATTACCGTGGAGATTCTTTACATAACTATTGAAGGCCTTGTAGTTGTCATTACTGTCTGCTGCAATTCTGTTTTCATAGCTAGCTTTAGAGGATTTGATGCGGGATCTCAACTTTTTGTTGAGGCTGATAAGGGAGTTTTTCCAGTCTTGGGACTTCACCTTATTCTACATCAGTTTCCTCCTTCTGTTGTAGAGTTTGTTTAAGGCAGGAGACCACCAGATTGGCTTCCTTTTTTGGAGGAGAGCATCTTGGTTCTATTGGGTATGACGAGATCTATGCATTTTTGTACATTGGTATATGATTCGGTAGTCATGCAACTATTCCACATTTGCATGGGTGCCGTGAAGTTAGCCACCAATGTTTTTAGGAGCCCAAAGTTAGCTTTGGAGAAGTTTTACATGGTGGTTACCTTTGTGGGGGGGTGGGTGGAAGGGATGTGGATTTCCAAGGTGATTAATTTGTGGTCAGATCTAACCAGGGAGGAGCTGACTATTGGTGGAGAGCAACAGTTACCCATGTTAGTAATGACCAAGTCAAGGATGTTGCTACCTCTACTGGGGGTAAGAATGAGCTGGTCCAGGGAATTGTAATTAATGAACTCCAGGAAATGTTGGGCAAGTGTATTTGGTACATGAGTAGTTTTACCAGTTAATGGAGGGGTAGTTGATGTCGCCTAGTATGGGAGTGTTAAGTTGGACACTAAAATTCTGCAAGGTGCTTAGGAACTTGGAGTGTGTGTCTTGGGACATGGTTGGGGGCCTATAGCAGGCTATGACCTTAATTGCTGTCTTACCCAGTGTTAGCTGCACCTGAAGTATCTCTGATACATTATGTTGGGCTGCCAGTCTGGAGGTGTGCACATCCTTTATAAATATGGAAACACCACCCCCTTTGGAGCTTTGATCCAAGTTCTTGGGCCGAAAGGTGTGGAAAGAGTTATTGCCTGGTAGTGTAGGGGTGCTTTCTGCTGCCTTGAAGCAGGTCTCTGTTAAAGCACAAATGTTGATG
This sequence comes from Protopterus annectens, assembly GCF_019279795.1. Taxonomy (NCBI): domain Eukaryota; kingdom Metazoa; phylum Chordata; order Ceratodontiformes; family Protopteridae; genus Protopterus; species Protopterus annectens. Next base: position 255,708,153 of record NC_056744.1, on the reverse strand, counting down.
TTCTCCATTTTAAGGAGTGCTTCGAGTGAGTGCATTTTGAGATTTAGACTTCTAGTGTTGAGCAGCATGACCCTCAGATCACATTTGTTTGTAGCTGTTATGGTGGTAATTCAGTCTTTGGAACAGGACCTAAAAAGGCACTATAGGGGTGGCAAGAGCCTTGGCCAGTATCTGGAAACCCAGGTGTGACAGATGCAGGCCCTCTCTGGCAAAGCATCAAGGTCTGTCAATCATGTCATCCCAGGCAGACAGATACAGGATCCCTTTAGAGTGACACCAGGAACATAGCAAATTTTTGAAATCAATCATTTTCTGCTTGTACTGTGGTATGATTCTGGGTGATGGTAGGATGCTGCTCGGAGTTAGGGTCATACCCACCTGTGCTACATAATCTGAGAGCTCCTCCAGGTCTCTTTTTATGTAGTTCGGGGAGGTACATCTTAGGTCATTCACACTCACATGAACAATAACTGAGTCATATTTGTACCTCTGTTGATGTATCTGAGTACATGCATTATGTGGTGGATCCTGGCAACTGACAGGCAGCTGACTGTTACTTTCTCCTTATTCAGCCTAGTGAGTGGGACATCAGTGTGCTTCACTATCAAGTCACCTATGACTAGTGTGTTGGGCATGCTATTTTGCCTTAGGGGCTTTGTTTGAGTGGCACACTGTTTAGGAGAGTTATGTGTCTCATGATTAGTGTTGAGTTATGGTGGTCAGGTGCATTTCTGCCTTGGAGGTCTCTGCTGTTTGGGTAGATTTTTATTGAGAGCCTCTGTGAAAGTGGGTCTTTGGTTTGTGCTTTTATGTGAAGGCAGTGCTGGTGTGTGTTCTGGAGGGTGATGTGTTTCATGTGGTGTGGTGCAAGTGTTGACCTTCTCCTCTTGACCAGCTATTCCAGTCTTGGCTGGAGAGTGTGTGGCTTCCAATTTGGATATATAAGTGCATCTCTCACAAGTCTATGTGTTGGGAGGTAAGAGGAGAGGGTTGTGGTTGTACATGAGGCAGTTGTTGCATTGCCTCAGTGTGCCCAGGTTCACCCAGTTAATAAGAGAAAGCACAGGGAACTGACATTTAGACATGCCTGGAGGGGTGGGCATGAATAATAAGTACTGGAGCTGTTTCCTTGTAGAATGTTTAGTGCTGATAGCACTTTTGTGTCCTACAATAATTGCTACAAGACGTCTGGTAAAGTACTAGACTAATAAGCTAGTAAAAGTACAGGAGAGGAGAGAACTAGCAGATCTAAGGGAAAAATTGGAGAGCAGACTTTGGCACTGCTCATAAGCTTACAAACAGTCCTGGATACAGCAAATCTTTATCTGGACTAGACTAGCTACAGGAAAGGTGGGAAAGAAGTGCAAGTGCAGGCTTTTAAATCAGAAAGTTGAAAGAGATGCAAGACTGCTCAAACGGCCAATAAATTACAATTTCTGGGCCAGAGACCACTCCTCTTGTGGTAGATGGGCTACCTTGTGCTTACCACTCCCACTAACAAGCTAGAAGGCTTCCCTCCAACACAGAAAGACTTTGGGGGATCAGAAGCTTACAAACAATCCTGGATACAGCAAATCTGTATCAGGACTAGAAAAGTTACAGGAAAGGCAGGAAAAGCACAAACATGGGTTTTTTAGACCAGAAAGTTTAAAGAGATGGAAAACTGCTCAAACAGCCAATAAACTACAATTTCTGGGCCAGAGACCAGTCCTTTTGTGGTAGATGATTACCTAGTGCTTACCACTCCCACTGACAAGCTAGAAGGCTTCCCTCTGACACAGAAAGGCTTGGGTGGCTCAGAAGTTTACAAACAGTCCTGGATACAGCAAACCTGTATCTGGACCAGACTAGTTATACGAAAGTTGGGAAACAAGCACAAATGCAGGCATTTAAATCAGTTGTCTCATCTTCATTTCTTTATATAAATGTCATCTACCTTTTCCTAAAAATCGAATTCAGCCTGCAATAAAGATTTTTTAACAAGGTTATTCTGTTGTTTAGTAAACTCTGCCAGAGCCATAGTGTCCACTGTGAGTGGATTTCTGAGTAAAAAATATTTGATTCCCCAATGTATCTGGGTTATAATTGGAATTATTCTTTTCCATAAAGGAATTAATATCTGTTTGAAAATCCTCAGTAATCATAAAGCCCTCTGTATTAGCTTTACTATGTTCAGAGTGAGCATTGTATCCTAAGTAATTCAAAACACCAGAGGCCAGCATAGAGAGTACATTAAGCACTTGTAGAAATATATAAAGTATGATTTACATGAAATAATTTATTCAGACCGGTTTCGGCTACCCAGCCTTCTTCAGTGAAACAGTATTACAAATAAATGCATGATGAAACTATATATATATATATATATATATATATATATATATATATATATATATACATACCCCCAACCAATAACAGACATGGTCCAACCCAGAAATAGCAAGTACTTAGAATATGTATAAGAAACAATGAATGTAGGTTCATAATTTGTAACAATAATACATATACATATGTAAATAACAAAATACATATGAAAAAGTTATTTATACATATATAAACATACAGACAAACTACACACACACACACACACACACACACACACACATATATATATATATATATATATATATATATATATCTATATATATATATGTATATATATATATATATATATATATATATATATATATATATATATGTATATATACATAAAAGTGTAATATATATAAAAACATATACACATGTATAAAACACAACAGAAAATAACAAAATGGTCTGTGGTATCCTTCCTGTGCATACAAAAAGGATATTTGATGCATATATATATAAGCCTATAAGCAAACTACATACACACACACACACACACACACACATATATATATATATATATATATATATATATATATATATATATATATATATATATATATATTTATAAAAATGTAATATATGTAAAAATATATATACACATATATAGAACACCCCCAAAGTTAACTTAATGATATGTGGTGTCCTTTATAAGTGGTCATTGAGTCCTGGGGAAAATAGTGCTCCTAAATTAATTATCCAATATTTTTCTTTTTGATTAAGGATAGTATGGCAGCCTTGTTGGTTACACCTATCTCCAATAATTCTATTATCATAAACCTGAATTCAGCATTAGCATGTTTGGTACTATGTCTGTATAGGGCATTCGTTTCCCTTTTGTTTTGGATATCACTTCTGTGCTCCGACATCCTGATTATCAATGAGCGAGAGGTGTGACCCACATAAAAAGCAGAACATTTGCATGTGGCCAAATATACTATCCAGCTGCTGGCACAATTTCCAAAAACCCTGAGATCATATACCCTGCTGGTGTTTGCACTAGTAAATTGTTTCAATTTACTCACAAATTGGCATGACTCACAGTGTCCACAAGGGAACATTCCCAATAATTGATCCTCAGTCATGGTCATTTGTTTGTATACTGCTCCCCCACTGTCTTTATGCTTATAGTGCGAAAAATGAGCACTTAAAGTTATTCCACGTCTATAAGAGAATTGGCATCTAGGGCCCAAACATTCCCTGAGTTGGTCATTGGCCAGAAGTATATTCCAGTGAGTATCTAGCACATTCCTAATGACATTATTGTTACGTCCATAGGTTGTCACAAGCTTAAGATTTTGACCATCTTGTGTTGTCCTACGCTGTTTATACTCCAGCAGTGTGTACCTATCCTGAGCAGAACTCCAGTCACTGGCAATGGCAATATCTGACTCCCTGTATCCCCTATACAAAAACCTTTTACACTAATCCTGTCTGGCATGTTCAAACTCCTGTTCAGATGAATTGATTCTTTTAATACGCATAAATTGTGACTTTGGAATGTTGCGGATGGTTTGGCGGGGATGCATACTAGATGCATGGAGCAAGCTGTTGTATTGTGAATATTTGCGAAACGTCTTTGCCCTAAGAGTATGATCCTCATTCCTATAAACAGTAACATCCAAAAAATTAATAGGGTCATGATGTGATGTAAGGGTAAACTCAATACCCCACAAATTGTTGTTAGGATATTCCAAAAACTCCTGCAAATATACCACATCTGCCCGCCACACCATCCAGCAATCATCCAAATATCTGCGCCAGATATCTATTTCCACTTGGCAGATGTTATGAAGGGGATCATAAATCATGCATTCATCAAAAAAGCCATAAACAGATCAGCATATATGGGGGCAAAAGAAGCCCCCATGGCAGTGCACTGCAATTGCAAGTAACATTCACCCTGGAAGTAAAAGACATTTTTATTCAAGACATGTTCTGCCATACATACCAGTAATGTATTGAAACCAGGAGGGTACAGGGCAACATGTTCCAACCAATAATGTAAAGCTTGTAAACCAGCCCAATGGGGAATACTAGTATATAATGCCTTTACATCCATGGTGCACATCAGCCATCCAGGATCAAGTTGTGTGTTTGATATGATTTTAAGAAATTGTGTGGTATCCTGAATCCTTGGTCTGACTGAAGTCAATAATGATTTTAAATACTTGGTCAGGAATACTGACACGGGTTCAGTCAGAGAACCAATACCCGACACAATAGCTCTGCCTGGAGGCTGGGTGTGTGATTTGTGAATTTTTTTGAGTAAATATAATATTTGTTTTTGCGGATCCATTATGGTAAGATGGTTTCAAGTAGAACTATTAATAATACCTTCCTCCACTGCCTGATTTATGAATGTATTGATCTCTCTCTTGAATACGGGGAGTGGGTCTATAGACATTAGCATATAACATCTTGGGTTGGATAATTGTCCCCTACCCTCATTTAGATAGTATTCCATATTCATGATGACCACAGCCCCTCCTTTATCAGCTGGTAAGATAACTATGGTATGGTTGCTTTTAAGTTGTTCCAAGGCAGCTGCTTCTGCTGAGTAAAGGTTGTGACTCAAAATGCATGAAAATGAAGATCTCTCAATACCGTTTATAAAAAACTGGAAACATGTTTGTTCGTAGGTGTTTGAAATTCGGATGTGTGGAACCTGAATTCATCAGATATTTGAGAGTTGTTGTCTGAAAAAAATAGTCTGAGATTAAGTCTACGACAAAATTGATAGACATCAGTGACTATACTGTATTCATCAACAAAGAATCCAGGTACAAATCCAAGACCATTATTCAATAATAGAGTTTGCTCATCAGTTAGTATTACATCAGATAGGTTTAGCACATTCTGGCCAGAATTACTAGTTATTTCAAAATGGTCTGTAACAAGCCTTCCACTGAGTTTATTCCTACCCCCATGTTTGTGTTTTCAGCCCCCCCCCCCGCCGCTTCCCTCCACATCTAAAGGGTGTGGTGCATTAGCTTTTGTTACGAATGAGTGATTCTCTAGTACTGACACTGTCATTGTCTGTAAAGGAAGATTCCTCCCCTGATGTGCTGAGGTATGAGTTGTCTATTCTCTTTAAAATAGATCTAGGTCTCTTCCTAGATGTGTTGGTGCTGACAGCTCTATTGGTATCAGAAAATCTTACCGTTCTTGAGAATTCAAAAGGACGAACCCTTTGGTAATCGATTATGTCGCTGTTAAATTTTTTGATCTTCCTATCCCGAGTTTGTTTCTCGTAGATAGCCAGCTCCTTAGAAAGCTTATTAAGAGAAATGGCATACAATGGTAAAGACTTATATTTTTTGCAATCTTCACATAAGGTTTTCACCTCTGTCAAATTGATGTCCACCATCCTTTCATAATATGATGTTAGAATGTTAACAAACATAATTGAGGCCTGTTGTAAAGCTAAATTCCATTCCCTAGTCAGTTTATCCTCCGATCTACCAACTAAGGGTTGAAGGCGGACTCTAAGGCCTCTAGGTGCTATTTCTCTATTCATGTATGCTCTAAAAAGTCTAAGATGCCAAATGTTGGCACGTAAATTTTTCAGGCCCTTGCCTAATTTGTTAAAAGCAATATTACATCCATCTGTAGGATCAATGTTGGAGCCATTCTGATTATTGCCTGGTCTGATATCTATGCCAAATACTCCAATATCATCCCTATCAGTACATAATCCACTAAGAATGCTCTCCAGATCCATATTACTGTAAGTTATTCTAATACTAATCCTCCTAATTAAAGGCAAAAAGAGGCTTGTCCAGTCAAAGATAGCTATAAAAGGTGCCAAATATCAAAGAAAAATCCAAAATTATTAGAAACACGGTGATACTGCTAATTAATATTAGCTGAGACAAAACCGAGTCACCAAAGGATGTCTAAAAAAAATTTCTATATATAAGGTCATTTGAAAACTGATACCAAAAGAGTAGTCGCAAGATCCCCACTATTCAGAAAAGGCCATGAGTAGGAAATTGACCCAAACCAATCCTCCAACAAACAGTACACATCAGTAAATGCTTGGATGAAACATTTGGACAAACATAAAATTATATGAAATCACTCCAGGTATTTACCCCTAATGCAAAGGTAATGAGTTATTGACGTGGGTAAAAAACATCCACTATTTACTGTTATTAATTCTTTACACAATAATATTTATGATAGTAAACAATCATTTCTGATTATACAATAGTTAACATATGCACATAACTGTGGCCCTGAGATATGAGGTGTTAAATCATTTATAAAAACTGAATACATTCAATGTGTTGTTATTATTTCTGTGCACAGTATTAAGTAAAACCATCAATTGATACTATTCCTGTTGACAATGATTGCTATATCAACTTGGTTATTTAGCTCAAACATAGAAAAGATTGGTTGGTTACTCTAAATCCAAAAAATTCCATCTGCTGATGTTATTTCTTTAAATGTTAGGTATATCCCTTCTATTATTACTGTTTTACCTTCACAAGATAGATACTACCTGATATATGCTTGAAAGTGCATAGGTTAGAGTTGAGCTAACAAAAAGAAGTTCCAATATACTGTGATGCGGTCAGCTTTCATACGTAACATAAAGCACATTAGATGTGGTACATATACATATCTACACCACTGATATGTGTTAATATTAGCAGCTAGGTATTGTTATATGCATGTACATTATTATTCTATACAATTATTCCATAGTTGTCACAGAGATCAAAAATTCTAACAGGATAGCCAAAACTATCACCAATATTGCCCAGATGTTAGTCAGAGCCTTATTCTAACACATTAATATCAAGATGACATGTAGTTGCCATAATGCAAAAACATTTTATAATTAGGTGTATACCCACTATAGTTATGAAAAACTGTAGCATAAAGGCTACAATCGCCAATAGTTATGTGTTGTTTAAATAGCTGGTCCAACTCGAATATTAGACCTATAATACACACTGTTCCTTCCTATCTAATATTCAGCAATAAACATTTAAATTGCATATACATGTCCCATTCAATGGAAGTCTGTTGCATTGATGGTATTCCTACTAGACTGTGATAAATCATATATATATATTATAGTGCCCAGTAATCATATAATCCAATAACAGTAATAAATGCATATATTAATATAGTCAAGATGTCCTCTCAATACAAATGCAACCAACTAGTCCTACAGTACGCCATACAAATATTCTCAATGTCGCAGGGCAGCTTACTTGCCATACATACAACAAAAAAAAAAATTTATAAATGAATATTGCAGTCCATCCAAACCAAAACCAAGATTAAATAAGTTTAAAGTTATTTAGATTTGTTGATTGAAGTTCACAAAACACTATAGGCCTTTCTATATCAGGTTGGCGTTCCTCAAGCTCCTACCATAATCCAAATCACTGCCATGCTAATTTATGTATGACACAATCCATAAAGCAATAATGTAACCAAAGAGTGCACAATACAAAATGTATTACTCCTGTTTTACTTTCTCATTTATAACGAGACTGAAAATACTACACAGTACCTTGAAATCAACAGGCTAAACATCTGATCCTTCCAAAAAAATGAAACGAAGAAATGCGCATTCGATAAAATGAAAAGCAATACCTTAGGCCTCCCAAAGACTCGACCATTAGTAGGAGGCAATTTTTATTCCTCTGTCAAAAATATAATCATCCAGCATCCAAAGGCAATTGCAGGAGAGCCACAGATCCAAAAATAATAGTACAAAACTATATTCCAGTTTGATCCACCAAAGAGGGAAGGAAATCTTCCAAACGGACTTAACAGTGCCAGTACTCAGAGCCAACAGCAAAGCAAACACCAAACTGAAGCAACACAATGCTCTGCACATACGGAAATGCACAGGCAAACCATAAATAATTCAAAACACCAGAGGCCAGCATAGAGAGTACATTAAGCACTTGTAGACATATATAAAGTATGATTTACATGAAATACTTTATTCAGACCGGTTTCGGCTACCCAGCCTTCTTCAGTGAAACAGCATTAAAAATAAATGCATGATGAAACTATAGATACACACACCCCCAACCATTAACAGATATGGTCCAACCCAGAAATAGCAAGTACTTAGAATATGTATAAGAAACAATGAACGTAGGTTCATAATTTGTAACAATAATACATATACGTATGTAAATAACAAAATACATATGAAAAAGTTATTTATACATATATAAACATACAGACAAACTGCATACACACACACACACACACACACACACACACACACACACACACACATATATATATATATATATATATATATATATATATATATATACACACACACAAAAGTGTAATATATATAAAAACATATACGCATGTATAAAACACAACAGAAAATAACACAATGATCTGTGGTATCCTTCCTGTGCATATTGATGCATATATAAGCCTATAAGCAAACTAAATACATATATATATATATATATATATATATGTATATATATATAAAAGATGTTGTTGTTGTTTCTTTCAGCTTTTCCCGCTTAGGGGTCACCACAGCGGAACTCTTGTCCGCTAATGATTGGCAGCAGACTTTTCTTGCCGAATTGCCAGCTCTGACGCACAGCCTTCAATGAAGGTACGCCCATTCACGCATGTCTCCACACAGAAGACGCTTTAGCTGAGAATCGAACAGGACAACGTCTTACTGTGAGGCGACAACGCTACCACAGCAACACCAAAAATTGTAATATATATAAAAATGTAATATATGTAAAAATATATATACACATATACAGAACACCCCCAAAGTTAACATAATGATCTGTGGTGTCCTTCATAAGTGGTCTTTGAGTCCTGGGGAAAATAACGCTCCTAAATTAATGATCTAATATTTTTCTTTTTGATTAAGGATAGTATGGCAGCCTTGTTGGTTACACCTATCTCCAATAATTCTATTATCATAAACCTGAATTCAGCATTAGCATGTTTGGTACTATGTCTGTATAGGGAATTCATTTCCCTTTTGTTTCGGATATCACTTCTGTGCTCCGACATCCTGATACTCAATGAGCGAGAGGTTTGACCCACATAAAAAGCAGAACATTTGCATGTGGCCAAATATACTATCCAGCTGTTGGCACAATTTCCAAAAACCCTGAGATCATATACCCTGCTGGTGTTTGCACTAGTAAATTGTTTCACTTTACTCACAAATTGGCATGACCCACATTGTCCACAAGGGAACATTCCCAATAATTGATCCTCAGTCATGGTCATTTGTTTGTATACTGCTCCCCCACTCTCTTTATGTTTATAGTGCGAAAAATGAGCACTTAAAGTTCTTCCACGTCTATAAGAGAATTGGCATCTGGGGCCCAAACATTCCCTGAGTTGGTCATTGGCCAGAAGTATATTCCAATGAGTATCTAGCACATTCCTAATGATGTTATTGTTACGTCCATAGGTTGGCACAAACTTAAGATTTTGACCTTCTTGTGTTGTCCTACGCTGTTTATACTCCAACAGTATGTATCTACCCTGAGCAGAACTCCAGTCACTGGCAATGGCAATATCTGACTCCCTGTATCCCCTATCCAAAAACCTTTTACACAAATCCTGTCTGGCATGTTCAAACTCCTGTTCAGATGAACTGCTTCTTTTAATATGCATAAATTGTGACTTTGGAATGTTGCGGATGGTGTGGCAGGGATGCATACTAGATGCATGGAGCAAGCTGTTGTATTGTGGATATTTGCGAAACGTCTTTGTACTAAGAGTATGATCCTCGTTCCTATAGTAGATAGCTTTGTCTACTAGATGCTTGCCTCTCATGCTAGTGACACAATAGGTCACACACTTGTCTTTAATGCTTAAACGTTAGAAAGATGTGCAATCTAGTCCCACCTCAGGTGTTTGAGTCCTTTTCCATTCCTGATACAGTATGCAGCATAGAAATGGTGCTGCACTACTGATTTTGCCTTCCTTCAGGTGCATCAGAAAAAAAGGTTTCTTTTGCTTCAGATGGTATTAACTCATTTGGATAAAAGATCCCATGTCACTTGTCCAAAAAAGTAAGTATTTTATTTTCTTTATTTTATTCAGTAATTCTGTTACAACATTATTATGAGATCTATATGTCTGATGTGCAAACTTAAAAGCTGTGTCTTTTTACCAAAAGATTTTAGTAAACCTGTCATGTCATAAGCTGTGTTATAAAGAAATTAATGGAATATGATATTCCATACTTAGAAAAAATCTATAGCAACATTTAAGTATAAGAATGTATTTCTTTATTTGTCACCTACCTTGCTACTTAAGACTTCTGTTGCATTACCTGAGTTTTGTAATTTTCCCAAAATTGCTTTCTACTTGCACATAACACAAGCACATTTAAAATAGACTTCATTTCACCATAACACACACACACACACACACACACACACACACACACACACACACACACACACACACACACACACACACACACACATTCTGATTCTGATTTACATGTTAACGAATCCTTCTCCAGCAGCTTAGTATGAAGCAACTGCCACACACAAATTTACATGAAACTATGCTTCATAATTAACTGCATTCTCATTGTAACCACAATTTTAAAAGGATCAAATAAACTCTCCTATCCTGGCAAGAAATATGAATGAGTTTTCTATGTGCTCAAGATGATCCCAAAGTAATGAACTTTGAAGTTTCTTTCATGATGTACTACTCTCACAACCCACCTTTAATGAATAATTTTTCTTTCAGTTTGCAAACCACTAACAAAGCCTGATCATTACAATCAGCTAAATATTGGTCCACAATGCCATCCTGTATGTTTCCCAATGAAGCTTGAAAAAATTGAAAAGTAAAATAACTCTAGATGTATCATATTTAACCCTTCCATGCCCATTTCTTTCCTCTTCATAAACTATCCCTCTCTTAATTGGATATATAATCTTTTTTTCTCAAATCATTGAAAAACAAATGTACAGCAAACCAAAGTATAACTTTGTTGTAATAAAAGCACCACTGTCATACATGTTCCAGATATTATCAGTAGTATCTGAGTTATAAATAAATTGCAAATATGAACTTTTTATTATTTTACTCAACTGTTCTAGCTTTCATCTTTTCCAGTATCTCCTTCCATCATTGTTTTATTACTTTTTTTCTATACTAAACACTATTCCCCAAATCTTAGCATGCTACTTACTGAAATTAATCTCTATAAAAAAATGATCAAATAAGTATACTGTTTTAAATTTCATAAACTTAACATTTTAATTCTTTAAAGAATTTTAAAATATAAATATTTCTTTATTTTTTTACTCTACTATCTTTCCATCAGCCTTTACAAACAAAATTTGTGAAATTAAAATTATTCAGTAGATATCAGAAATGAAGTATTATATTTTGGTTTAATTTTTAAATGGCTCTTATATTTTATCAGTAGACACAGTCATTCGTCACTACAGTTTAGCACATGCACATCTTTTATTAAAACATACATTTAAGAAAAGTGTAGAAACTAAGAGAAATTTGATGTTTCATCTGGTAAAACGTAATTAACCTAAATCTGTGTAATACCAATTAACCTAAATCTGTGTAATACCATTTAGTAATATTATGATCTTCAGCACGATCAACCTTTTATTCTGCATTCTGGAAAATATTCACCTGGAAATACCTACCCAGAGTACTTCTTACTCCCTATAAAATATCATCAATTTATAAGAGATTGCTTTTGGAGATACAACAAATTTTTGAAGGCTGACTGGTGTAATATCTTTCTTATGTTTGAAAGAAGAAATTTTGGGATGACTTCAGTTTGTTTAAAAGCCATATGGTCTGACTGATATGAAATCTTAAACTCTTTTATTGGCTGATGCTCCATTTTCCCTTGTGTATTAAAAATATCAGTAGTCATTATTGTGGACATTACTTGCAATTGCTAGTGTGATTATTAAAATGAACTGGAACAGTGTATTACCACATAATTTCATTGAGTTTATAAATTTATCCGCTGTCATTTGTCAGAGACAGATGTCTGTTATTACAATACAATCCAACGTAAAGAGATTGTAATATAATTGTTGGTAAAGCATATTATTGTCATTAGTAAAGTATGACAACTAGCCTGCTGAGTTAAATTTTATTCCCTCATTTTTCGATGCATGTTTTTTATTCCAAATATTGTAAACTTTGTGATGATTTTCTTGTGTTATTAATAAAATTATAAACAATCTTTAAAAAAATTATCCAACCAGAAACATAGCCATGTCTACTAGTACCCTGATAAATTTTCAAAGTGGAACCATCCTCATTTTGAAGTTGAGGATAGAGAAAAGTCAAAGAAATGGAGAAAAGCCCTTCTAAAATTATACCAAAGAGGATATACTATCCTTTAACACACACTCACAATGCAAACAAGCAGCAAAGAAAACTTACTCAAGTAACCAGTCATGTTTAGCTGATTATATAAATGACATTACTTAACTAATACCTGATCAGTAAGTCTTTTGAGGTGCCATTCATGCCTCCAATCAACCTGTGTGGATGGTAGCTGTCCCCTTCACCCCATCATAGCTGACAATTTCTATGGTGTGTCACCCCATACACATTACTCTTTTGAAGATTTAAATGCAAATTCATCTAATTAAGATTAATTTCAGATTCTGCACAAATGGATAATGTGGTCCTTTGACAGGACTATATACCAGTATGTAACCTGTGTATACCATAAGTGCAGGGTAATACCTTTTGTCAAAAAAGTCCACACCCTCTCTGCCCAGAGATACTGCCTAAAACATACAACTCAAATAACAAGCGACTCAGAAGTCATCCTTACTGTACCCCAGATTCATCCATACCCTTTCTTCTAGGTGCCCATTTACTAACAGTAATAATTTTATATACTCATGCATAATATTGCTTCAGCCCACAAACCTTAACTCCCAGTCTCATTTTCCTTATCATGTATAGCAACATAGAATGCGATAAAATTGTCAAATGCCTTTACAATGTGTAAAGAACAAAGAAAGCCAATTCATGGAGAAAATACTCCACAACCACATAAAAAAAGTTAATTCCTGCCCATATTCTAGCACAACTTAGATCTCTGTATAGGAGGCATGAAATTTACCCAAGGACTTCCTCCTGTACTACTAATGGAGAGAGGCAGCCCCCTAAATGCTTTATCCCATGCAGAGGTCCCCTCAAATTGTCTATGGTATGATCCTAGGTATTCTCATTAGGGGTAATATATAATTAATGACCGTGTGATAAGTAACACCAATCAGTACCAAATAGAACAGGTTATCTTGCACACAAAAAAGGGGAAATTGGCTAGACATAAAATGTCCCACAAGGGCAGCTAGCTTAGCACTTACCTATGAAACTATGAATCTATGAAGTCTCAAACTCCTAACTGAAGATAATCTGTCACTGTTAATACCATAAATATGCACCCCTTTCTGGAACTATTATAAATATGAGTTTGATTACTTTACTTCTTTTTCCTTTACTTTTCCCTGTAACACAATAACTAATAATGTATAATCATTATCAGTAAATGCTACTAGTCTTCAATTCCTCAAATCAAGCCTACATTACACATTTCAAAACATTGCCTCAGTACCAACTGATTCTTCTCCCTCACCACCTTGCTTTTATTTAGTATAATTAAAAAAAATAAATACTTTACTAGTAGTAGCCATTATTACCCCAGACTTACAACATTTTCTTCTGTAAGTCACCAAACCATGCTCATTTTCTCCACAGAAATCATAAACCATCTTCACACATTTTCTTTTGAAATGTCAAAGTTCCATATTAAGCAGGTGATTTAACACAGTAACAGATTATGAAAAACAGCTAATTTTTAGAGTGCAACTAAAGACCATATTTTAAATTCTCCAATCTATTTCAGTGATCCAGCCCAAATACCTATTGATTAAAAAAGTATCTTTTGCTTACATGTCTATACATGTCAGCCTATTTAAGTATCACAGCATAGTGCATATACTTCAGAACAACACAGAAACTGCAAACAGAATCCAATTTATTTCTAGACTTCAGTGCCTGAACCAGTCTTAAAGAAGTATACAAAAGATTACCCAAGCATTCCCCTTAAATACCCACCAGAGACAATTAAGTCAATTAAAAAATCAATTACATACAATTATACAGTTAAATAAAATACTTCCAGTTGATCTCACAGTTAAGACCCTTTGGATCAATAGTATTATATTTTAAGATAAATAAAGATTATTTAAAAATCGTTTAACCTTTCTTCATCTCCTAATTTTACATTTTGTTTCTAAAACAGTAGCCTATAATAATTTATAGTGACTGTTGTGACACTCTTTGAAATGAACAGCGATAAAACTTTTAATTTTACATTTTTTAATGTCTCTAACATGTTCTTGCAGATGGCATTTAAAAATTCTCTTAGTCTCACCTATATATACCAACCTACATGGACAACGTAAAGCATATATAATTCCTTCAGTAACACATGAAATATTCCCTAATACACAAAAATTATTATTTCCAATTTTATCAAAAGTTTGAACAATCAGATCACAAATATTACATTTTCCACATGGGAAAGTTCCCTTTAACAAATGATTTACTATAACACCCTCTACAGGGGCTATGAAATAAGATTTTACCAATTTATCTGACAAACTAGTCCCTTTCTTTAATGAGAAAACAAGATGGTGGTTAAATAATTTTCTTAGGTTTTCCTCCCTTGCCAAAAACATCCAGTAATGTTTGACCTGTTGTATCTGTTCACTATGAACATTATATGTCATCACCACATATACATTATCTTGTGAGTGTATATTCCTATTTCCATATGTGTTTCTCACATGATTATTATTATTACTAGTAAAATACTAATACTCATAAATTTTATCCAAGGCCTCAAAAATATTAAGCAATAAATACCCTCTA
The DNA here is from genome assembly GCF_019279795.1 of Protopterus annectens. NCBI lineage: Eukaryota > Metazoa > Chordata > Ceratodontiformes > Protopteridae > Protopterus > Protopterus annectens. The sequence continues at coordinate 255,692,841 of NC_056744.1, read as the reverse complement.
CTTAAAAACATGTTAGAGGTAGATAAATATTTTTTATTATTACAAATTCTATGTAGTCGTAAAAGTTCCCCATATGGTAAATAATTAATTAAATGCATAAGGTGGAAACTAGAACCATATAGAAATTGACCCCATCCTGAAACTTTCTAAATACAGAAGTAGAAATTTCATTTGTTTCTGTACGGCATTAAACCAGTTGGTAGATAGAAAGCATTTAATTATCAAACCAGCGGATAAGGGTAATAGGATCGTGATTTTACATTACAAACAATATATTAAAATGTGTAATTCTCATCTACAAGATATTAATGTGTATAGGGTTGTGAATATTGCTATGTATAATGAGCCATTAAAACATTATGAGGCTTTATTAATGAAAGGACAATGTTTAGGTTATTTAACCAAGGAGGATGTTAATAAAAAGTTGAATATAGATAAATGTAATATGGTTACTTTTTACTGCCTACCGAAACTACCTAAAATATGGTGGATCCTCCTGGTGGGCCCATAGTGGAGGCAACAAATTATTTTTTACATAATATCGACATAGTTATACATGAATATTTACTACCCTATGTACACCAATTAGATTCCGACATTAAGGACACTTTTGATTTTCTTAACAAGATCATGGAAATTAATTTGAATTCTAAGTGTTACTGGGTGACTTTGGATGTCACTGGTTTATACACAAATATTAAACACATGAATGGTATTATAGCTTTGCAATCTATTCTGGATGACTGCCCCCTTGTCAAACTACATTATTGAATGGGTGGAATTTAGCTTAAATAAATAATCTGTTTTCTTTCAATGAACATGTATTCCATCAGCTGCAAGGTACAGCTATGGGCACACCTTTTGCCCCCACTTATGCCAACTTGTTTATGGCTTTATTTGAAAGAAAACATGTTTATCGGGGTCTACTTTAAATAACTGAACCAACACTTCACCAACACGCAGGAGACCGAGACGAAACGACCGAAAAGCAAGTTGATCGAAAAGGTGATTTGCCGACAGCCGAAAGACCGACAAGGGCAACGTGTGAGCGCGACTTGGTAGGTGTGCGATAGTGACAGATTGAGGAGCATTCAGGTAAGTGTGCGATATTGAGGGATTTTGGGTTAGGGTGTGGGAAAGGTGAGTGTGCGGTAGTGTCGGAGTTAGGGTTCGGGTAAGTTAAGTGTGTGATAGTGACGGACTGTAGTTTAGGGACGGGTTAAGTGAGTTAGGTTTAGAGTGCGGGTAGGGTGAGTGTGCGATAGTGATGGGCTTTATGTTTTAGGGTGGGTTAAGTGAGTTAGGGTTAGGGTGCAGGTAGGTTAAGTGTGCGATAGTGACAGTCTTTAGGTTTAGGGGTGGGTTAAGTGAGTTAGGGTTAGGGTGCGGGTAGGGTAAGTGTGCAGTAGTGTCGGTCCTTAGGGTTAGGGTTTGGGTTAAGGCTAGTGGATATGTCATTGTGTGTAATGTGTAGTTTACATTGTTTGTGTCGGTGTAATGGTGTTCGGTTTTGTGAGTTGTCGGTGTTGTGTGTTTTCGGTTATGTGGGGTCGGTGTTTTGTGTGTCGGTGAAGTGTTGGTTCGGTTATTTAAAGTAGACCCGTTTATCAACATGAATTCTTTAAAAAATATGTAGTTAAATACTATAGATACATTGATGATCTCATCTTTGTATGTCAGGATGGCATGGAAAAAGTTCAGGATTTTGTGACAGATTTACAATGTAATGGATGCACTTTATCCTTTGATAGTCTACAGGTTGGTAAAGAGGTAGATTTTTGGATGTACACTTAGTAGGTACATAAACTAATGACATTTCTACTTCTGTCTTTAGAAAGTTTCAGGATGGGGTGCAATTTCTACATGGTTCTAGTTTCTACCCTATGCATTTAATTAATTCTTTACTATATGGGGAACTTTTAAGACTACATAGAATTTGTAATAATAAAAAAAATTTATCCAAGGCACTTTTATCTACCTCTAACATGTTTTTAAGTAGCGGGTATTCATTGCTTAATATTTTTTGAGACCCTGAATAAAATTTATTATGAGTATTACTATTTTACTAGTAATAATCATAATCATGTGACAGACACATATGGAAATAGGAATATACACTCACAAGATAATGTATATGTGGTAATTATATATAATGTTCTTAGTGAACAGATACAACAACAGGTCAAACATTATTGGAAGTTTTTGGCAAGTGAGGAAAAACTAAGAAAATTATTTGACCACTGTCCTGTTTTCTCATTTAAGAAAGGACAAGTTTGTCAGATAAATTGGTAAAATCTTATTTCATAGCCCCTGTCGAGGGTGTAATAATAAATCCTTTGTTAAAGGGAACTTTCCCATGTGGAAAATGTAATATTTGTGAGCTGATTGTTTAAACTTTTGATAAAATTGGAAATAATAATTTTTGTGTATTAGGGAATTTTTCATGTGTTACTGAAGGAATTATATATGCTTTACGTTGTCCATGTAGGTTGGTATATATAGGTGAGACTAAGAGAATTTTTAAATGCCATCTGCAAGAACATGTTAGAGACATTAAAAAATGTAAAATTGAAAGATATATCGCTATTCATTTCAAAGAGTGTCATGACAGTGACTATACATTATTACAGGCTACTGTTATAGAAAAAAATATTTGTAAAATTAGGAGATGAAAAAAGGTTAAAAGATCAATTGTTATTTAAAGAATCTTTATTTATCTCAGAATATAATACTATGGTTCCACAGTGTCTTAACTGTGAGATCAACTGGAAGTATTTTATTTATTTGTATAATTGTATGTAATTGATTTTTTAATTGACTTATTGTCTCTGGTAGATATTTAAGGGGAATATTTGGGTAATGATTTGTATACTTCTCAAAGACTGGTCGAGGTGCTGAAGTCTAGAAATAAATTGGATTCTGTTTGCAGTTTCTGTGTCATTTTGGAGATCGTTGTTTGCTGCTTTCTTGTGTGGTTTTGCATAGTGTGTATGCTTGCCTTTTTCTGAAATTATATAACACACTCTATAGGCATGCTTGGTTCCTAAGTTTAATTCAAACAGTTGTTACGAGGAAAAAGTTAATAATTGTACAAATCTGTGGTACATACATAACTAAAGTCTCTATTACTCCATGCCAGAAGTTATCCTTGTCCATTGGTGCTCTCGTCTTCATTCATTAGAAGCATAACCAAGTGTCTCAGGTTCATGTCCAACAATTCTGTCATAATTTTTTATATTTTTCCTAATATTTGATTCCATTTGACCAAATCTTTGAATGGCTTTGGTCTTACAGAGGCCATGAGAGAAACCTTCACTTTCTGGATAGAATCAGGAACTACTGCTGGCATCTCATAACTCCCTAAATCATGCTCATCTACTTCTGTTAAAAAGGTAAAGCACTGATGTGAAACCCATAAATGCAAAATTAAATTCTCATATCTAGAAATGATATCTGTTTCTTCATTAGTGCTCTGAAGTTTTGAAACTAGTGTTTCCCAGTTATGCTCAGAATCTTTGCTGGAACCAGGCTGTTCATTATCCAGCCCAAGAAATTATTCAAAGCCTGTATTCCAAGAATAGTTTCCAGGGCAGTTTCCTCTTCTTCTTAATTCTAAACCACATTACTCTGTCCCCCTGACAGCAAATGAGGAAATGCAGGATTTCATTAAAAATTGCCAATAAAATCACTTTTTCTGCAACAGTATGTATACTATGCATAGAATTACATATTATGTGTACAGTCAAGCAAAAGAAAGGAAACTAAAAAAAATAAAATAAAATAAAATAAGAAAACATTAAATAATCATAATTTTTCTTACCCTGCTCACCCTTTAAACCATAACCAAAACTCTATTTTTCCATAATGTTCACCATAGCATGTGTATTACGTAGCAACTCCTTACATCTAACATTCCAAATAAACCTTACCTAAAAAAATACCCACTTGATCATGTTTTAATACATTATCCACTGAATCATGTTTTTCTTCATTTATTTTCTTATAGCCCCTCCCATATTCTGTCATATTCAGTGTATTCTTTATATCATTACTTTGCCTTATTCTAAAAAGGTTTGGTTCTAGAACATTCAGTGAAAAAATGGCCCCATCATCTCCTCTCCTATCCTCTTACTGCTTATATGGAAATGATGCCTTCACTGATAAATTTCCTTTGCACAGTGTGAATGTCACAGTGAGTTTCCCCCCAAAAAGAGACCACTGGCTTACTAAGACTAACTTGGTCAATGAAACACAACCAAATAAGCTAAATAAACAAATTCTCTACAGCTTTCTTCCCTGATATTTATTTTAAAATGAAGAACATATGAATGGCTATTCTTATAATATTAAAAAAAAGAAATAGATTATAAGAATAGGTGAAAATGTTTACGTATCAGGTCTGAGTAGAAAAATTAACGAACCTCAAACTTATTTTTCTTGTGTGGCAAAAATCACCGTATTACTGCAATTAGTTTTGAATTGTGATAAGTATCATAATCTAGGCACTGTATTCTGTCCCAGATCTGTATGAATTCATTAACTCTTTTAGTGTTATTATATCATAAAGAACAGTTTCTGAACATCAATATCCTTTCAGTAGAATACATTCTACTCATTTTAGACTTTAATTTCCATGTTAAATTTAAGCCATATATTGATATTTTAATATTTTTAATCAGCATGGAATTTTGCATCATGCCTATTTTTAGCAGGAAGTTTTCCTGCAAATCTTTAGTGCTCTGAATCAGCCCAGTTGTCATGTCTCTACTGTGATTTTTTTGTTTGATCCTATTTTCTTTGCAGCAGATATGCAAACAAATGCTGCTAAAGATACCTTATTGGTGTCATAGAATTCCATATTTGTCTAACACTGTGTTATATCTTTAACTTAAAAATAATTATAGATGTAAAGGAAGGCCAAACAGAGTCCTTCAGTCAGACGTGTCTTGATATCTCTCTTTATTACACATTGTACAGACTGGTATTGTCATTTGACAAACGACTCAGACAGTGCTAAGATCCTTACAGTAATACTCTTCACTTACTATAAATTCTTAAAACATCTCACTTTACAAATAATGTAATCCCATTCTGTTATACATAACATACATCCTGTCACTGTGTGTATTATGTAAAAGACTGTTCACAGAAACATAAAATTAAATATGCACATTCACATTAATTTAACTATATATAGTCTGAATAGCTAATTGCTTCTTTTAATCACTATATCAGCACTTGAATCTTTACAGTATCAGCCCCATTTGTAACTCTAACTTTTGATTTACCACCTATTTTTTTCAGTAACAGGTGGTACTAATTTCAAACTGTGCAATTGTACTGAAATGCTCTCTAATTATTGTTGTGATTTGATGATGTCAAAACTGGAAAGAATTGAATTTATTGCAATTTAGTCAGTTAGTCTTTACTAAGAATATTGGCATTTCCATTAACAGCATTGGTGGTTATTTTCCACACTGAGGGGCTGTTAGGATTATTTTAAATTAGTTCTTTCTGTAGTCTTATGTAGATTTCCAATTTAGATTTTGGTGGCCACAGTGGTGCAGTGTTTAGCATTGTCACCTCACAGCAAGAGGTTCTCCGGTTCGATCCTCCGCTGGGGTGCCTTCTGTGCAGAGTCTGCATTTCCTCCCCGTGGTCACGTGGGTTTCCTCCAGGTGCTCCGGTTTCCTACCACATCCCAAAGACATGCAGTAGGTGAATTGGACACTCTAAATTGGCCCTAGGTGTGAGTGTGTGTGTGTGTGTGTGTGTGTGCCTTCTGTGGAACGTTGGGTCCCAGGCTGGCAACTCGACACTGTAAAACTCCACTGCCAATCATGAGCGGACAGATGATCCGCTGCAGTGACCCCTAACTGGGAAAAGCCAAAAGAAGAAAGAAAATGTAGATTTCCAAGTCAGCTACTCTACGTAGATGTCTTCCTTTTTTTTTGAAATGGTACCTTCTGTTTCTTCAGCAGATTGGTTTATCCTGAACTGCTAATCGGTAAAACTCTGGGAATTCTTACTTTACAAACTGCAATGCATTCCCATCTATCATTATTTCAAAAATACTTGATCTGTCACTTTCATCTCTATACTTTCTTCTTCTAATAATAAAGATACATTTTCCCTCTTTTGTCAAAATATGCTCTGCTTCATTGTCTTCCTTGCAACAGTTTAAAGGATTGGGTGGGGTATACTATGACTCCTTAAAAGTACTAGTCTCAAAATACAATTGCATGGCATATATTACTTTTAATCGACAGCATGAAAAACAATCAGTCAAAATATAGCTACTCAAGCTATAGCAGCTACATTCAGTTAATTATAAAAGCTGTTCCAAATATTTTTTTACATTAGGGTGTACAAACCTTACTTTATTATTCTATTAAGAGTAATCACCGACTGATAATGAAAATAATTAAAACAAAACAGTTGTGTTCATTGTCTGAGATGATATAAGTCAGAGAACATTAAATAAAACACGACTTGCATAGATGAGGAAACATCATGCCAATATCCTCAACAAGACATGATACATGCACTCAAATCTCAAGAAAGTGACTATAAGCCAATAGCCTGTTATATGGTATTAATGAAAATAAAGTCAGTGATTATAATCTTGCACATCTACCCATTTGTACCTGAGGCATGCTTTATCCTATTGACCATTACAGGATGTTGCAAGATTTTAAGAATGCTAAGTCACAGTTCTTCTTCTTCTTCTTCTTCTTTTGGCTTTTCCCAGTTAGAAGTTGCCATACCAGATCATCTGTCCACTTATGATTGGCAATGGAGTTTTACAGTGTCGAGTTGCCAGCCCAGTGCCCAACCTTCCATAGAAGGTACACACAAACACACACACACACACACACACACACACACACACACACACACACACACACGCGCACTCACAACTTGGGCCAGTTTGGAGTATCCAATCTTTGAGATGTGGGAGGAAACAGGAGCAACCAGAGGAAACCCACACGATCACATGAGGACATGCAGATTCCACACAGAAGGCACCCCAGCTGAGGATTGAAGCGGCGAACCTCTTGCTGTGAGGTGGCAATGCTAACCACTGCACCACCGCGGCCACCCCAATGCTAAGTCACAGTTACAGATATTAAAATGCCCATGATTCATTATTAGACTTTATACATACACACACACACACACACACATATATATATATATATATATATATATATATATGTGTGTGTGTGTGTGTGTGTGTGTGTGGGTGTATTTGTATAGTTTTGACATACCATCAACGTGTCCATTGCTTTAAGAGTATCTGTGACTTTCGGTCATGTGTCTGATCTCTCAAAGTTTCTCACACATGTGAAACTCTTGTCTTACACACTACTGTATACTGCTAGTGACAAACTTGTCTGAGACTCCATTTCTCATAAAGTGACTTATAACTGTTATAGTGTTTCTCTTTTATCCTGCATTTTACAGCTTCAGAAAACATAAAGTAATAGTCAAAATTTAACACAATAAACAGATAGTGTGCTGAAATAAATCTACATCAACTTTCAAAGGTAAAGGTATAGATGGAATTTCATGAAGGATAAGTTCTCTTTCCATTTTTTTATATGATTTAAATTAACCAGTATATAGCACTTTTTCTGTTTGGTTTGTCATGTTAAACCAGAAGAGAATATGATATATTTAAATTACAGTTTCCATGCCCTGAAGTTATTCATGGATTTTACTAAGTATATCCTTGCTTGATTGAGAAAGCATATTTCTGTGCCTCTTAGAAAAAAGAAAATGAAAAAACTTGGAGCGCTAACAGTTTGTCTCTATATAACATAAACACCTCTTGGTAGATTAAGTGGCTTAGTAGTATATGGTTGTTGAGGCAAAATGTCATAAAGTAAATCATAATCTTTCTGACTATGAGTTTTTAGTTCCTGCAGTTTTTCTGAACTGACTGGCAAATGAAAGCAACCCATAGTCCTTTCAAGATTTTCTCCACCAAATTTTCTTTATACTCCTACAGCAACAGTTTTATTAAGGTGTTTGTCACAAAATATTATTTATAATAAAAAGGTAAAAGAAATGCACTAAAATGCAAAACATGTAAAAATACAAGCAGATGATAGACTCAATAAATAAACTTTAGGTGAAAGAGTTAAATTAGAATATTGAAGACATCCTGTAATGTCAAAAACTATTTTGAAAAGATTGGTTTCCAAAGAGCAGTCAAAACCTTTCAAAAACAGGCACTACTGAAGCCACCAAAATAGCATGCTCCATAAGTGTGGTGACCAAAAAAGTAAATCAGCAAGCACCAGAAGTATGATGATGTATCTGTGGAACCACACGCAGTCCATAAGAAGCAGAGTTTGGGTCCTGAATGGGGCAATATGAAACAACCAGCTACTCAGAGTAGGAGGGATGCAAGCAATGAATGGGTACAGAATTGTAGCTAGCTCATCAACAGCCCAGTGCTGCTTCATGATCTGGAGCCTCTCATCTCTATGTTGACGAGCAAATAAAATAAATAAAGAAAGAAACAAATAAATAAATGTGCCTTCACTAATTCAGCACTCCTCACTAAGGATCAGCAAAATTAATCCATTCTTCCCTGATCTGCATCTCTCAAATTATTGTCCTCTGTGCCTCTTATGTCTAAGCTGCGGAGCAACCAGTTTGATACAAGTTACACATGAAATGCTGAAGCAAACACTTGTATCCTGGCAATAAAAATAGTATTTGATTTCCAAAATGGAAGTCATAAATGCTAGTGCAAAAAGCAATGTACATACTATACTATCAACTGATCAACATCTATGAATCATGCCCATTAAGACCTTGCACCTGGTTTGGCTGCCCCTTCACCTCACCCTAGATACACTTCTCAATGGACAACTAAGATAACAACAAGTCCTTTACCTAATCCTATAACTAAAAAAACAATACCTTGGTCCAAACAGTACTACAACAAAGGAAAATCAGTGAAACATACCAGTGGACTATGACCATTTAATTGATAAGTTAGAACAGCAGTTAAGCGCTTTCATCTCAGCAATGAGACTTCATCAGAACTGTAATACATCAGTAAAAAACTCCTTTTATACTGAATAACATTACACCAAAAACAATTACCCAATCAATTAGTAAAAAGTGAACATTGTTTGAAATCAATAAAGTACTAAACTACCTAGTAACGAATACTAGAAAAACATACATAGGGTTAAAAATGTGTAAAAATCCAAATGCATTGTAATGCAAAACACATTTAATGTTTCCTTTAGTAGTCCAAGTACATTTAAACAAAATTTTAAAAAATTAATAAAAGGTATATATATATATATATACATATATATATATATATATATATATATATATATATATATATAAAGTTTGGTAGGCACAGAAAGAAAATAAACAAATAAAAAACTGAAGGTAGGTGCACTCACCATAAATGACATTAGAGCCTATCTGCCCTAAATATTAAAACAGGGAGCAAGGACAATTCATCACTTAATGTGGGGGGGGGGCATTGGCATTAAGTCACAACTGCCACAGTAATTCAAGGTAATTTAAGAAAGTTTCCCATTGTTCCTCCTGGGGTTAGGGTCAACTTGTTCGATCACCCAAAAGAGAAAAACACTCCCCCATACATACTTGGCAGTGTCTTGCCAGGGTGTTGGTGTGTGATCCCTTCATAATATCATTATAATGTTCATAAATTCTAATCCTCAGGGACCTTTTAGTTTTTCCTACATAAGCAAAACAAATCTTACAGTAGGTTAAGTACACCAACCTTTTTCAAAGACAGTTAAAGTGTTTTTTAACTGTAAATGTCACTTTAATTCCTAGGATATGTAAACTTTCCTGCTACACAACATATGGACACTGCTTACAGACACTATAAGTTCATTTTTTTGCTGTATTAATGCTAGTTATGTTTTCCTTGTCCCTTCATTCAATGATATCTTTCAAGTTAAGTCCTATTTAAATGTGAAACTAGAGGATATTAAGAATATCCCCGAAGTATTAAGCATTTTGAGAATAAATCCCAGTATTTCCTGATGATTTGTTGAAATTCCTTTGAATCTCGGTTATATTTTAAGCTAAAAGCCCTGTTATAAATATTGTCATTTGGTCCATCAGACCTAGCAGCTGTAAAGAGCAGATCATTTGAGAACAACCAGAGAGGCAGAATGTGAACTACTCCATCACTGTAGAGGAGATACCAGATCATGGTCATTAATTCTCATTCAAAATGCTTTGATCTTCTCTCTCAAATGGTTCTAAGAGATCTGGAGGACCAGCACCTAATATTACCACTCAATAGCTATAAAAAGAGAATCTAGGACTCAAACAAGAGCTATCTTCTACTATGATGACTGCAAAATCCATTTTGAAAGAAACCCATGAGACCATTTACTGTAAAGTAAGTGCCAGGTTGCTTAGAGACAGTCTTCTCAATAACCTTTTCCAAGAAAGGAAGATTAGAGATTGGGTGATGATTGGTGAACATAACTGGGTCCAAAGATGGTTTCTTGAGAGAAGAGATAACAAAGGGCTTTTGCAAGTTTGATGGAAACAAAAAACAAGTCTTCATGAAGAAACCAAGATCTGAATTGCCATTGTTTAAATTCTCATAAATTGTGAAATGTGCAATGATCCAGGTCACAGGTCTTTGGTGCATACTTGAGATAACTACCATCCCCTCTTCATAATCAGGAATTACAAACACCATCCAAGGAGCATGGAATATAAAGGCTGAGACTGTAGTAATGGCAATAGGGTCAGGTAGCAGTCAATAAGATCTGATAACTGCAATTTTGTCAGCAACAAAAAAGTAACAGACTTACATCATGAGCTAGACAGAGCTGAAGAAGTGAGACAGGCTGGATTACACAACTTCCTCATCATACTAAAGAGTGCAGTTGGTAAGTTATCCACTGCTGAAATCTCTCTGGATGGGAAGACTGTATTCCTATATGACATTTCTGCCTGGTAGGTAGCATAGCACTCATCCCAGTGACAGTCTATTATATACCATTCTCATTGTAGTAGATAAACATTATGGTCAAACTGGAGACAATGTGTTATAATGAATACTGGATGAATATAATTTGGGCTAGAGAATCCAGTTCCAGGGACACATACATATTACAGCTTGTGACCATAGCATCCAGAGAATAAGTACCATCTTCTGAAAGGAACTTAAGAATCATGAAAGAAAAAGTATTTGAGTAGCTGTAATTAGGAGAATGAATGAACATCAGCTGAATGTGGTGAGGAGGAACTGTAATGTGGAAGACTGATGCAGAAATGAACAGGGAGTTCTCAGAGAAAGAGGCTGGATTCATCTCCAAGGCTGATGTGTTCACATCCAGTAGGAAGGTCAAATCTAATCTATGCCTTAAAAATGTAATATCCTGAGCAAATCCAAAGCCATTCATAATACAGCTAAATTATTTGATGAGAGTAACCAACCCTTCAGCAGTCCAGATACCGATGTCTTCAAACATTGCTACTGTAGGTGATGGCAACCTGGAAATGATTCAGACAAAAAAAAAAATCAATAAACTCTTACAAGAATATCTTTGCACATCCTAGTGGATTATAGACAAATAGAAAACTGTAGTTCACTCTTCCAAAAAGGGCATACTCAAAGCAGTTGGTCTTTCGAGAGACAACCTGAGTTGGCCAAGTCATATGGCTACTGCAGACAGCAATACCACCCAATTCCTACCCCTCCTCAGATACTGCAGCACCAAAAAGGGAACCAGTTTACTTAGCACTTTCATCCACTCAATTCACAGAACTTCTTCAGAATAAAATGCCACATCTATCTACAAACTTATATACATACAAATCCTTAATAAATGCCTAATTAAAATACATCATTGATAATTAAAGTAACAGTCCACTTTCCTACTCAAATATATACACACATATACAACTATAATATAAAAAACTCTACTTATACTAATGCATTTTATAAAAACATGATTAATAAAAAATAAGTTCAAATATACATAGCAGTCTTTAATTTTAATACACTAGAAATTAAAATATATTCATTTAAACCAGGAAAGCAGTTGGCTCTAGTTTCTAATTGCCATTTACATTCCAGAAACTCTAGAAATTCCTCCACCGGACCTCCTCTCTGGGCCAAATCTGCCCTATCAGTAACAGAAAATGTGAAACTTTGCCCATCATTCTGCGCCAGATGTTTATATAAACATTCCTTTCATCTTTCTTTGTAATATCATCTTATGTTGGTAAACTCTTTTCCACAAACTTAACTTAGTTTTACCTATATAGAGTGCGGGGCAACATAAACACTGGGCTAAATATACCACCATTTTGCTCCCACGATAAGACATACAGTGAAGTTTAATTGTCCCATGTCCTTCCACTATCACTTCTTGACATTCAAGGATATAGGAACTCTGTGAACAGAGGCCACACTTCACCATTTGACCAGGCCCTTCCACTCGCAAAGGCCTCTCAAGTAGTGTCTTAAAACAGACCCTTCTTATAAACCAACAACGGGTTTTCACCCACATATTTCACATATTCTGGATCCATCCCCAAAATTTTGCAATTAGTTTCAAGTATTGCCCTAAGCTCATATAAATTAACATTGAATGTAGTAAGAATAGACCTCTTAAATATTGTATATTGATCTTGTATATTGCTAAAGGCTGCTGGAGTACTATAACCTGTACCTAAAAGAGGGACACAGTGTCCGACTTCTCTTTTCACCCTCACCTAATTAAAGATGTTTAATAAAAAATTCTCAGGATATCCCCTCACTTTAAACATATTAAACAATTTATCATCCTCTTTATTAAATTCCTCTTCCCCAGTAATCATCCTAGCCAGCCTCACATATTTTCCTTTCACTAAGGTGGCTAGGATGCATGCTATCAAAATGGAGAAAAGTATTTGAATATGTCAGTTTATGATAAATTGTAGATTCAATACAATTCTTTGACCTGTTAATTTGAATAGTAAGGTCTAGGAAATTAACTGAATTTCCTTGTACATCCATAGTAAACTTAAGAAAATCTGTAGTAGAATGTATATAGTCATAAAATTAATTTAACCTCTGCTCACTGTCCTTCCAAAAGAATATCATGTCGTCAAGGAATCTTCCATACAGTATCCAGGAATCTTTAAACACGGAATTAACTAAACAGTTGGCTCTAGTTTTTAATTGCCATTTACATTCCAGAAATTTCCGGAAGTCTTCCACTGGACCTCCTCTCTGGCCCAAGTCTTCCCTCTCAATAACACAAAATCTGAACTTATGTCCAGCATTCTGCACCAAATGTTTATATAAAGCATTTCTTTCATCTTTCTTTGTAATAGCATAGTTGCATTGGTAAACTCTTTTCCACAAACTTAACTTAGTTTTACCTGTATAGAATGTGGGACAACATAAACACTGAGCTTAATATACCACCATTCTGCTTCCATAATAAGACCTACAATGAAGTTTAATTGTCCCATATCCTTCCACTATCACTTTTCGAAATTCAGGGATATACGGCTACTGTGAACAGTGGCCACACTTCACCATTTTACCAGGCCCTTCCACTCTGAAAGGCCTCTCAAGTAGTGTCTTAAATCACACATCCTTCTTATAAACCAACAAATGTCCATTATATACCATTCTCATTGCAGGAGACAAAGGTTATGGTCAAACTGGAGACGATGTGTTATAATAAATACTGGATGAACATAATTTGTCCTTGAGAATCCACTTCCTGGGACACAGACATATTATAGCCAGTGACCATAGCATCCAGAGAATAAGTACCATCTTGTGAAATGAACTTAAGGATCATGAAAGAAAAAGCTTCTGAGCAGATATGATTAGGAGAATGAATCAGCTACAGCTGAATATGGTGAGGAGGGACTGTAATGTGGAAGACTGATGCAGAAATGAACAGGGAGTTCTCAGAGAAAGAGGCTGGATTAATCTCCAAGGCTGACGTGTTCACACCCAGTAGGAAGGTCAAGTCTAATTTATGCATTTAAGATGTAATATCCCGTGCAAATCCAAAGCCTTTCATAATACAGCTAAATTATATGATGACAGTAACCGACCCTTTGTCAGTCTAGATACTGATGTCTCCAAACATAACTACTGTAGGTGATGGCAACCTGCAAATGATTCAGACAAAACAAATCAGTGAACTCTTATAGAAATGTCTTTCCACATCCTAGTGGATTGTAGACAAAGAGAAATCTGTAGTTCACTCTTGCAATAAGGGCATACTCAAAGGAGTTGGTCTTTCTAGAGACAAACTGAGTTGCCCAAGTCATATGGATTCTGCAGACAGCAATACCACCCTATTCCTACCCCTCCTCAGATACTGCATCACCAGAAATGTAGGTGGTATGACTGAAAACAGTTAATGGCTAAAATTTTCATCAGGCCATATCTCAGTAATAAAAGCAATATCTCCATCTTCAGCAAATTCCTGATAAACACAAGCTTATTCTAGATTGTCCCTGCATTGGTGTACAGTGCCCTAAGAGATTTCACTAGAGGATCCCATGGATGGAAAATGGGGTCCTGGGTTTCAGTCAGAGACAAGGAACTCTGGTGACTCACCCCAGGGAAGTAGCATCAGGGCTAATAACTCATCACAGGCATGATCATGAAAGCATCTGGAATGGTAAGCCAGTGCTGGCCACCACAATGTTTACACAGTATGTGCACATGCCTCCACAGATGACAAACAAGTAAAGGCAGATGGGGAGATAAAGGACCCCAAAGCATTCAATAAAGATCTACTATGTTGGAAAGGTCCAATGGAAGCAACCGGAGCCCTGATAAATTCCAGAAAACTCAACTTTAGAGCACTTTCCAAGTTCCAACACACTAGGACAAAGCAGTCTAAGGCAGAATGACTTAATGTACCAACTCAATTTTTGCCCCCAGCAAGGGAGGGACAATAACAGAGTAATGCATTCATTGTTCCCGGCTCAAATGAACAATAATGGGCCCAACCTAATACAATCCAGCTGACAGCCAACTGCTGCATATCCTGAGCTCTGTGTTGTAGTACAGTTCCCAGGATCATAAACATAGCTGGCAGCAGCTGAATGGCAGAAACCAGACAATGCAGAGAGGCTTAGCCAGCACAGGAAGTTTCCTATTAATTACTTCAGTTCTAATCTCCGAAATTAAATCAGAATCTGCAAGTTGTTGCTGTGTCTTTCAGCTTTTCCCAGTTAGGGGTCGCCACAGCCGAACTCCAGTCCGCTAATGATTGGCAGTAGATTTTTCCATGCCGAGTTGCCAGCCCTGATGCACAACCTTCAACAAAGGTATGCCCATTCACACATGTCTCCACACAGAAGAAGCTTTAGCTGAGAATCGAACAGGACAACGTCTTACTGTGAGGCGACAATGCTACCGCAGCACCACTACCGAAGTTCCAAATCAGAATCTGCAAATATAATTATAATTTATAAGATATAAGGCACAGTAATGTAAACTCTTATAATATTGAACTTCCTTTCCTTGGTGTTATTAGTCTCCTTTAAATTGTTTCGCAATGCAGTTCAAATAAAAAGAAATGTAGAACATGGAGCAACAGCAAGAGTGGCTAATAAGTGCCATTCTGTTCAGTACAGAAGGTGTAAACTAAAGTATCCTTTCCTTAATGTCATTTAGTATCCTTGATGGTTTAATTTGTAGCTATGCAGCAGAAGGAATGCCCAAACCAGGAGCTCCAGTAGTGACAATCAATGCCTAATCATTCTAAATACTGAATGGGATAAACACATGACTTGCTTTACACTAAAAAAGGAAAACAAGTATGTCAAAAAACAAGTTAAAACATTTTAAAATTATGGAAATTCCCAAATCCAAATAGTGAACTGCAGAACAGAGCACAAAGCCTTAAGTATGAAGCACGTTAAGCATAAACGCAGACACACTTGACTAGGCAGCCATTTGCCACCATCTTGCTCTTCTTCTGTATGCATAAGCTCATTAGGCTCGTATCAGACTCACAGTTCATAGTATCAGACTTAAAGTTTGTAGTTTTGGAATCATAGTAACCTCCTCTGGAGTCCTGCATGTGTTTTATCCAGAGGCATGTTTTGTTCATCTTTGTTTTGCTTTGTAGTGAGTGATTTTGCTGTAAATGTATTGTGAAATTTCTGCAAACTAAGCACTATAGCTAACATCTCTCTCCTTTCTTGGTTTTAGCATACAATTGTTGGCAATCTAGCCTTAGCATACAATTGTTGGCACTCTCACAAGACCTTGATCTGTATGTAAACAGTCTACCTTCCTGCAATAAAATTGTGTCACATGCTTTCTGGCTTGCATCTATCTGCAACATAATAAGTTGCAGTAAATCATAAAGTTTGAATGTACATGTTATAGTAAGCATGTTTTCACATATCAATATTATTTTCCTGTTCTGATGACCAAAACTCTGACATATCACTTTATAAAGCTTTGCAAATGCCAGTATCATATCTGATACATTTGCAATAAAATTAGATACAGAACCATGCCTAAGAATTATACCAGAGATCTTTATCAAGTGGATTTTATATATTGACTCATTCTCTCCAGTAGAGCTCTTTTGAGTCTGCACCTTTAACTCCCAGTGGGTGTGGCTTCAGCCTTTAGATAATGAAGTTATCACCTTACAGTGCTAACCAATACTAATTGACAGAGACCATATATCAATACAGTTGTGTTTGCTATCATGTATGCTTCAAGATAAAATATTCTGATACCTTGTATGTAACATGGTTTTGGAATTATTAAAGCACTATGAACAGGCAATATTTGATGCCTAGAGGAGCAGTAGGAGGTAACTGCAGAAACGCCTGGAGACGTCACTTGGCTGTGATTGTCTTCACTTTACCTGCATCTAAGACCTTCTGATAATAAATATGATTAAAGTACTCAAGTAAATTTATACAGGTTTGGCATGTGCGTTTTTTTCAGCTTTAAACTTTTCTATATCAGCTTCATAGATGCTTTAAGGACATACAAACTGCTTTACATTTTAGTTGTACTCTGTACTAAAATGTCAACAGTGATGTTTACTGACTCTCTGAACCTTCCTACAATACCAGCAACTATTGAATCTCATGAATCTATAGCTGCCTTAATTTGTGTTAAATGTAGATAACTATAAACTAGGTTCATTCAAATTGCCTTGTCAAAATCCCTCATTAGCATCAGTTTGTTTATTTACTATTTGTTCACCAGATAGGTAAACCTTCATTGACTCTTTTCAGCCACATTCTGAGTGCAGTAGGCAGCAGTACACATATAATATAAAATCCATATAAGCATAGAAAGGAAGAGATAAATAGGAAAAACCAAGTCATAGCATGACAAGTCTAAATAATACACCACTGGCAGGAAAAAAAAGTGTTATCAACAAGTATAAATATACTGTCAAGAAACATGAGTTATAAGCGTTATCTACAGTTATACTGTTGGGAAACATTGGATAAAATTTAGAGCAATACATCACCAATGCAAAGATATGAATAGGCTGAGTATTGATAGCTTAAATTATTACTTGGTATTAAGCAGTGGAATCATTGAAGATTATCGCTATTACTTCAGTTGGCTGAAGTGGATGGTGTTCCCTGTTAATACACTTTGTCTTGTGCATCTATGCATATCCTTGACTTGTCATGTGTCACTACTGTCACAGCGCTGCTTATTTATTCAGTAGGCTCAGTCTGTTTCACTTTGGTACTCATACATTATATGCATTTCAGTTTTGTTCATTTCTGGCTCAGCACAACAGCTCTACTTGAAGGATGAATTACAAGTTGCCTTGGGAAAAATCTTACTGTGATAGTTACCTTATAGTCTATGCAAGCTTTTAAATAAATCACAGACATTTGTTTCAGTGTCATTCGTATTCTGCAATGCTAGTGACTTCTACTTCAAATATTGACTATGTTCTGATACTTAACTTTCCATACCTGCAGCAGAATATTGATCACAGAAAACCTTTCATTGATTTTGACTGACCTATCAGCATTATTATTATAAAAGCCATTTTTCAGAATTAAACTCCATTATGCCATCAGATGTATTATTCAACATTTCTAAATTATAAAAACTCCCACTTTCATGCTACATAGTCCTTTCAACATTCTGCATGATCTGCAAAGTCTGCTGACTATTCGTGTTGGAGTCATAGTTCAAACCTGCTTCTACTGCTTTCTCATGGAAAACCTACTGTGACTTTGTATAACATAATTTTATTATAGTTTGTGTGAATGTTGTTAAGGTCTCCTAAATATACGACACCATGTTACCATCTTACATAGGCAATAATTTCAAACACTTTCCACAGGCACAGCATCACAGTTTTTCACTAATTCTAGTAGCAAGAGTTTGAAGACTATTTAGCAGTCTGTCACACATATTTGGAGCCATCTGTCCATGCGATTCAATAAACTCTGTGTAGGCTCCGCGCAAACCCTACTTGGAGTTTACATGTTTGTGCAGTGGTCTGCAGCGACTGGGACTGCACAATGAATATTAATTATACACATCCCTTCTAAGCCATGTTTCATGTCTGGTGACAACGTTGCTGGCCAGGAAACTATATAAGCAAATGCAGATATCAATTATGTGTAAAGCACAGCAGCTATGGTCTGAGAATTCTCATGGAATGCCAGAATGACCATTAGGACTTCAAAGATAATTGACAATGTGTGCAACAGATCTGCACAGAGGTCAACATAATGATGGACAAATGACTAGAAATAAGGATATATTTGACATCAATGTCTTATAGAAATGTGTTAGAATGAAACCCTCTCAACCTCTTATAACAAGAAATCTGGACAAAGCCATAAATAATGGGGGGTGGGGGTGGGCAAAGGCCCAAAACTAGTGACAGATTTTTAATATTGATCTTCCAAACTTAGAAAGTTGAAGGAATAATACGTTGTACAGTACCATAAACTATCTGAAGAATATGAAGTTTGAAACTCAAAGGTCTGTCATCTGTTTCTTACTTCAGAAAATCAATATGTTATGAGGAAAAGATCAGAAATATTAGATCAAAAGTGGGCATTTGCACAAATCAGGACAGTTGAGAGGTATGCACTCAAATGTATGTAATATAGGTTCATAGGTTGGTACTAGGCTATCGGCCCT